>NC_057797.1:710651025-710651971 GCF_018294505.1 Triticum aestivum
GAACTATGTAGAAAAATTATTATGCAGGGATTATATTAGGAAAAAGGTAAGATCTTGGCCCATCTGGCAGTTCATAATTTTGTACCCGGGTAGTCACCACCGAGAAGGAAGTGGAGTTAGAAGGGGAGCAACCGATTCCTCTCCATAGGCATAGATTTGTGACGGTTGCGTTCCACTCGGGTGAGCCCACAGAGCGCGAGAGATCCCTCATGACGGATTCCTGCATTCTGTTTAGAGACAGGGGTGGGTTGCCGACAGCGGCGGCGAACGCATGGTGGCACAACAAGGTGAAGAAGGAGAAGAACGATGTAGGCATCGAGAAGACATGGGTATAGGAGCAGGAACAATAACTCTTCCTGTCCCCCATGGCCGGTGATCCTCGGCCTTTTCTCTTGATTCAATTGGCTCCCTGCCGATCTTGACCGGTTGGAGCAATAAGCAAAAGGCACTCCCCTAGGCTTCGGGTTTCTCAGCGGTCATGGCTGTGTGGCGCTCCCTCCCTCGGCTTTTGGTCGACATTTGAGGATTCAAGACGAGGGTTGTAGAGAGAGAAAGGGGAGACTCCAGTGTCCATTCTTACTTGCGAGAGGGGGAGAATGAGTGGTGGGAGCCCATCCACTTAATACACAGTATGTTCGGGTGTTGCTTACAGTGTGCTTGTGTTCGTGTGAAAACTTGAATGAAGCATGATCATTCGCGAGATAGCTGGCCCTAGGTTTGCCTTTTCTCAACATTCTTTCCCTCCTCCTCCTCTCGTCGCACCTTCCATCGCATCGCTCTACTCTTTCCACCAGTACCTTGCTTCACTGCCATCGTTTCTTCTCCTCTCGTCCTACACCCATGTCACCATTAAACGTCGGCAACCATATGTCCGCATTGTCACCTCTGGAAAAAAGGTGGAACCGCCTTGCCGGTACCACCCACCGACCATGTGCCCCATGTCACC
>NC_057797.1:710652775-710671717 GCF_018294505.1 Triticum aestivum
ATCTCGCGCCGGCCCCCAAATCGCCGGCGAAGCCCGCCTCCGCCTCCGTCCCCCGCCGCGCCGATCTGCTCGCAAGGTGAGTTCCCTGGCTCAGTTCCTCTCTCCTCCGGTCAAGGATTGATTTGGGTTCCTGCCACCACGCTTCCCTCGCCTTCCCCTGTTTCTCGCCTTGCTTTCCGCGTGATTTATTCCGTCGGCGAGCTGCACTGCAGCTGTTTCAGAGTTTTCCCTTCTTGTGAGGCCAATTTGGCGATGTCTCTGCTCTTTGTTCTTGCGAATAATCGTGCGTGGCCCTGTTGCCGGTGCAGATTCGTCGGCCGGAGGAGGAGGAGGAGGGGAGGAAGTTGAGTTCTTGTTGGTTTCTTCCGCGGGAGCCGACCGCACATGCCAACAACCCCCCGGAGCAGAAGCCAAGCTAGGACCACCAGGTCTTGGATCTTGTCAGGTACAGCATCATTTCTTCCTCAGTTCATGGTTTTCTGCTAGTACTTTTATTTTTCACTTTACCATTTTTGGGCCTGTTTTCAACTTTTCATTGACCCGGTTACCACCAGGGAATGAAACTTGAATGCTACAGTCATACAGACCAAATGTTTGACCTTGATAGTTATTGCAGGCTGCGGCACGAAAGCGTCTGTTCATGGTCAAATGTTGTACACACATGCCATTAATATCATAGGAGTTTCTGATTATGTGATTGTACTTCTGCGAAATTTATAGGCTGTTCAAATTTACTGAAACCTATGCTATGAGTGCCAGAACATGTAGTTGGGGCTAGGACACTATGACTTTGCTGGCACAACTTTGAATTCGGCGCATCATTTTTGCAGGCATGGACTTCGGCGACACGAGACGCAAGCCTAATTTCGCGGGAAAGATCGCGGTGGCTGCTGCCCTCACTGTCATGTGCATAATTGTGTTGAAACAGTCTCCTGGTTTTGGCGGTACTAGCGTGGTATGTGCTAACCTCTCACCAACTGGCCTATGTCACTGTCACTTGATGATGAGTTGGCATTGTCCTGATTCCTTCTTTCTGGCTTGATTTTAATGTTATGACTCAAGTTCCACATGGTGCACTAGTATACTGATTCCATGACAAAAAGGGCCAGTAAGGCAGCTAGAGGGAACATGCCATTCGGCCATCTAATTTGATGGAACAGTTCATTCTTCTTCTTTCAGCTGAGGTTATCGTGGGAATGCTATGTCGCTGTCACTTGCTGATGAGTTGGCACTGTCATGTTCCTTCTTTCCGGCTTAATTTTAATGTTATCACTCAAGTTCCACATGGAGCACTAATATATTGATTTCATGACAAAAAGGGCCAGTAAGGCAATTTGATGGATCATTTCATTCTGCCATCTAATTTGACGAACAGTCCATTATTCTTCTTCGAGCTGAGATTATTTTAGAATACTTTGTTGCATCATCTGTTCTAGATAAACTATAGTCATTATTCCATCAGATGCAAGCGATTTCGTACAGACATTTCAGATTGCCATCTAATCTAGGAGTTTACAGTTATTTACTCCTGCAACTCCACTCTTTCAAACTGGAGTTGATGCATCTACATGTGCTGCAGTTCTCTCGCCATGAAACTGGGGTGACTCATGTGCTGGTGACTGGAGGTGCTGGATACATTGGCTCACATGCTACTCTTCGTCTCCTTACGGACAACTACCGAGTTACCATTGTGGTAAATTCCTTATTCCCTGTTTATATTTGTAGTTCTTATGCTATAAGAGCTTTGGTAGTGAGAGACTTATGCCATCTGATATTCACAGGATAACCTTTCAAGGGGGAACATGGGAGCTGTCAGAGCTCTTCAGAGGCTGTTTCCAGAGCCTGGGAGGCTTCAGTTTATATACACTGATTTAGGCGATCCGAAGGCTGTATCCTTTGTCCTTACAAAAATAACTTAGATCACCATATATATCTTCCATGCATGCATTTGCGAAATGTGTTTTGCACTTAACCGACAATCAGGTCAACAAAATGTTTTCGGAGAACGCGTTTGATGCTGTTATGCACTTCGCTGCTGTTGCTTATGTTGGTGAGAGCACGCAAGAGCCACTAAGGTACAGTTTTTATTTTAGGCATGTGGTGTGTCAGTGTCCTTGTATTGCTCGAACTATTTAGAAAGCTAGGCACTAAATAGCTCTACGTAAATACAGGTCATTGATACTGTGTATCTCCTGTGTAATATGTAGGCTGCAAATTACCTGTGTTTTCCATACAAACTGCCAAATATGGCAATCTGTTAATACTATTATAACATTAAATGAAAAATAAATTAGAATAAAGCTCATCCATTTTTGTCATTCTTGACAGCTCATCGTTAAATATTGAATGCTAATATTGACAGTCTGATATAACAGGTACTACCACAACATAACATCAAATACGTTGACAGTGCTCGAGGCAATGGCAGCACATAATGTAAAAACTCTGATTTACTCGAGTACTTGTGCAACATATGGTGAACCTGACACAATGCCTATTGTAGAGACAACTCCTCAGGTTGGTCCTTGGTGCCTGAACTTCTCTTTTTCGACAGTTTACTTTAGGTTAATGATCTGTAAATAACTCGTGTTGCCACATAGATACCTATCAATCCATACGGGAAGGCAAAAAAGATGTCCGAGGACATCATTCTAGATTTCTCAAAGAAATCTAACATGGCTGTGATGATCTTAAGGTTTGTCTCTCCTACCCGAGATAAAATATGTAATCCTTAGGAAACCCACTTATGGTTTCTTTTGAATTAGATACTTCAATGTGATTGGATCAGACCCGGAGGGACGCCTCGGGGAAGCTCCAAGGCCTGAACTGCGTGAGCATGGAAGGATTTCTGGTGCGTGTTTTGACGCAGCATCAGGAATCATTCCAGGGCTAAAGGTACTCATATTGACGTGCATAATCTAGCATCCATCACTTTGACATTATTACATAATAATCACAGTATATGACTTTCGATCTGCCCCCTTCAGGTTCGAGGAACAGACTACCCTACTGCTGATGGAACTTGCGTAAGAGACTACATCGATGTCACAGATCTTGTTGATGCTCATGTCAAAGCTCTTGGTAAAGCCGAGCCTAACAAAGTTGGAATCTACAATGTCGGCACAGGGAAAGGTTGTTGAAAGATTTATAATCATGCCGTGCGGTTTGTCCGCACGTGAATACCGTAAATCTATTTAAGACCACACACTCGCTTGTTTCTGAACTTGTATCCTGTTGATGTTTTCATCAGGTAGGTCAGTGAAGGAGTTTGTAGAAGCGTGCAAGAAGGCAACCGGAGCCACCATCAAGGTTGACTACCTCGACCGGAGGCCCGGGGACTACGCCGAAGTATACAGCAACCCGGCCAAGATCCGCGACGAGCTGAACTGGACAGCCGAACACACAGACCTCCGCGAGAGCCTTGCGACGGCCTGGAAATGGCAGAAGGCGCACCCGCGTGGATACGGGTCGGCCTGATCCGGTGCCCGGTAGGTTCAACAGAAGTTCGCCAACACAGACCCACGGGTCCATGTGCAGTGATATAGCCTTGAGAACACTGGTCCTTTCGCCGTAGACACGTAGCAGGCAGCCACAGAAGGATAGTGATGTTATTTCGCAGCACCTGGAAGAAGAAGATACAGAGAGAATGGCCTGCCTGGCTTAGAAGAAACCATCATATATATTATAGGTTTTTCCTTTTCGTCGTTGACATTTAATTTATTTTGCTGTTCGTTGGCTGAGGCATAATATATGACACAAATACGGAGTGGTGCTGTAGACAAGTAGATCGATCTTATGTACGAGGTACGATGTGAAGTTATGAACCATCACGGTGGATGGATGGAATGATACGAATAAGCAGTTATTTGAACAAGCTTTCTGTGGTAAATCCAAATAGTACAATCGTTGCTCACTTCACTTCACCAGGCCAGTCAGGAAACAAGTGCTACTGGTTTTGCATTTTTTTTCGCAGGAAAGGCTGAAATTTGGAGGCCCAGTGTCAACATTTTGTTATCTATACATAAATATATTGTTGCTTGTTCAAATAATTTTGGGAGCTTCTCTAGAAAAATACTAATAATTCCGAGCTGTAAGCCTCTTGATTCGTACTTACATTCAACAACCTTCGAAAAGGAAAAAAAAAACCAGCTGCCTGAAACAAAGGTTCTTGACCGAATTTCGCATATTCTCAGCGGATCATGGTTTCTTCTCCACGGGAGGAGTCATTCGCATCCGAAAACCTCTGCCATTACGAATGGTGGCCAGTGCCCAGTGACGAGCTATCTGCAGAAAAACATGGGAAGATAGTTGAAGCTGCGGCAAATGCAGGGACGCCTGCAGGCAACATGGGAAGATAGTTGAAGCTGAGGCAAATGCAGAAGAAACGCCTGCAGATAAAAAGCCTGCACATGAATAGTTACTTCCCATATCGCGGTGTCCCATGAAGGTACAGAAAGAAATTTATATTATGGAACGGAGCAAGTATTCTACAATGCAAATGTTAAAAAAAATACAAAAAGAAGTCTGTGGGCTATTTTTACTACTATGCAAATGTTCAAAACAAAAAAAATACAAAAAGATGTCCGACCTGCCGGATTCGAACCAGCGACCTAAGGATTTATCTGCGAATACTACAGTCCTCCGCTCTACCAACTGAGCTAAGGTCGGCTTGTGATTGGAAGTGGAAATAGATTCTATATGTTCTTATTTTCGCATACTTTTTTTTCTCTGCAATGAAGATTTTACCATGATCCAAAATTTTCCGTCTACCCAACGCGCAACACTCATTTGTTTGCCCGACTGATGTGGTATTGCAGACCTACATTCACATGGCCGGCCGGTAGCTGCGTCGTGGCCACTCACCTCGTCGGTCGTCTCTTAATTTCCCAATCTGCGTACTACCGGCCGGGGGTGCCCGTCGCAAGGTTGCGCAGCACGTCGGCCACGGAGAAGACAAAGGAAGCCATCCGCCCCATTCCTCGCTCCACCGACGTGCACATGCCATTGCCATGCATGCATTCTCTCCCCGCCCGTGAGCCCGCGCACGTCTCATCACGGGCGCCGCCGCGTACCACACCGCCTTCGCCTCGCGCCGCCACCTATGCGCCTCTCCTGACACGTACGTGTTCCCCTGACACGCCGCCCGCTGCACGCCCAGGCGAACAACCAACCGTCTCAAACTCCGGCAACTCGCCTATAAAAGGCAGCGCATCGATCAGCCAAAGCTCATGCAGAGTTGCAGAGCGACACAGCTAGCTACCACACCACGCCAAGGCCCAAGACTATCCCAAAGGTACTTGATCAGCAAAACGCAGCAATGGCGAAGCGTCTGGCCGTCGCGCTCGTGCTGCTGCTGCTGGTGCTCGCGTCCTGCGACGGGAGGGAGCTGAAAGGGAAGGGCGGCGCCGGTGGCGCCGTGGACGAGGTGAAGGACCTGCTGCCCGGCTTGCCGGTGCCGGTGCCGCCTCTGGTGCCCAACCTGCCGCTGCCACCCGTGGTCCCCGGGATCCCTCCCGCTGCCCACGGCTCCGCCGACAACCACAAGTCTCCATGATCATATCATGCCGATCGAGTTCACGCGCCTCTGCATAATGTTTACAGGCTGCGTCCGTAGATCAGCTTGTCGTTTTAGACTCTTATTATAACTAGCTAGCACCGGCCGGAAAAGCAGCACATCGGCGTCGCATCGCTCTTGTCCGTGTGCCTTGATCTGCGCCAACTATCCCTATCCGCCATGTTTCCTCTTAGTTCATGTGTTTAGTTATGTCCCTACTTCGTCGTCAATGTACTACAGTAATACTTTATCAGTGTGACTGTCTTTATGAGTAGACATATATCAAAATATTTCATCATCGATATCATAGTACGTTGTCGCTGTGATCACAAAGTCCCAAGCCCAGAGTTGTGGGATCCGTTTGTACTTCAACATCGATAATACCACATTCACGGGCAAGTTCCAATGGACTTTCACGGGGTGGAGAACCTGCGCTAATCTGATTGCCCCCCGATTTTAAGTGGCGAGGCCGTCCAAATAAACTAAAATCACAGCCATTAATTTTCAGTTAGCCCGTAGAGCCCCCGTAAAGTCCCCCGTGTGTGTAGCATTACTCCTTCAACATGAGCTTTGCTACATCTAAGTGCCATTTGTTACAGAAAGGAGGTTACGGGCTGACATGGCCGAGTTAAAATCAGAGGATGGGGTCAGGTAAAATCAAGGAGGGGTGGATTTGTGGTGGAGAGGAGGATACATCTCCTCGTGAAATCAGTCGTTAGCACTTTGTCCGTAAGTGTAGGATATACACATCATGAAGCACCGGCAAGGCAATGTAACCAAATCATACGATGATAATAATATCTCACAGCATCAAGGGATCAGGTGCAGATATAGGGTGTACGCGCATACATCTTAAGCAACCGCGACTAAAGGGTGGGGCCTTTAGTCGCGCCCGTTCGGTCGCGGTTGCGCAACCGCGACTAATGGCAGTTGCGAACCGCGACCAAAGGCCCTTTTTCCACCAGTGGTTACACGTGTAACTTACTGACCGTTGTGCAATTCCAGCCGGAAGTGAAATGCCGGCCGCATTTGTGTATTTTTTACGCATTTCTGTTGAGGGTACATTTGGTGATTGTTCACAATGCAAAAATACAACAGACAGAGATAAATTTCTGAACAATACAATGAGATAATTTCTTTTCCTTTTCAAGCCTTCTTAAATTCATCATCTGCTTTCTCATTGTCCTTTCTGGACCTATAAGCAATTTCTTTAAAATGGAGATGAAATTGAATTACATGCACCGCAGGGAGAAAATAGTCAATGAGAGTACAAGAAGATGGCAACGACATACAACCCGCTTGTTTATACAAGGCGGTAGCACTCATCCAATCAGCATTCGACCTTGTAAAGCTCTATTTTGTTCTGCAAACAGTAAAGTTATGATAAAGTAACAACAGTAATAAGTTTACTTAACAATAGTAAAGTTATGATAAAGTAACAACATTATTTATAGACCGAAGGACCAAGGTTGTTTGGGAATTGAAAATCTAGAAGTGAAAAATAAGTGCTTTCTTAGCAAATGGCTCTACAGATTGGCGGTAGAGAGGGATTGGGTTTGGTTACAGTTATTGTGTAATAAGTACTTACATTCCAAAACTCTGGCACAAGTGACGGGACAACTGACTGACTCTTCTTTTTGGAAGGGGCTAATGAGGACAAATGTTTTCTTCTTCAACAGGAGCAAATTCATTGTGGGGAACGGAAACAACACTAGGTTTTGGGAAGATACACGGGTGGGTGAGACCCCACTAACCTTGCAGAGTTGCAGTATCCTTTCTTACTAGATCGGGAGCGCGCCTTGGCGCGAGGGTGCCGGTCCTAACGTTGTGGTCAAGTAGTTAATGCTCAAGTTAGTAGGAATTCAGCTTTAACATACGCATTCAAACATGATCACAAAATAAAAGAAGAAGAAATCACATGTGATACAAGGAAGACATTATGTAGTTCAACATCGGCATGTGAGATTATTAGGCAGAATTGAGTAGTCGCTTGATTTCGAATGGGGAGATGTTCAATTCACCTGCATAGACACATTCATGTCTTAAGAAGTTGAAACTACCCAACTGTGGCCCTATATGTTTATCAAAAAAATAATCTTTGCTTATATATGTTTAGTCAAACGTTTGAAAAGGATTTCTAAATGCAAGCAATGGAGATTAGGGTGTTATCACTTGTCAAGGTCCTGTCACATAGACATGGTTCACTACATGTGATCTAAACCTTCCATTACTTTGTACGGCGATGTTTTCCAAAAATTTGATCATACCAAAATAGGCAGCAAATGTCATACATGACAGAGCAGTTATAATATCCGCGCAGGGTGCCTGGCTCATTGCGTTGTCCCAGCATTTAATCAAAGTGTTTAGTACTCCCAAAGGGAATTAGACAGATTGGTCACGATGGATTATCTCACTACATCAAGGATGTACCATAAAAAAGGCAGGATAACCAAGTCCAGTACATACAATTTTGTCAAAGTTATATATGCCAAAGGCCAAAGCAATTAGATATACCAAAAGAAAGGCAAACCTGATATATTTATTCAGTAGAACAATTGATTTGGAAGCTCATGAATAAGGGGAAACATATATTGTGTTCCAAAAGTAAATCAAGAACAATGTTGGGTATACCAAAAGCAAGGTGAGTAGGAAATATTTAATCAGTACAACAAATGATCTGGAGGCTCATAATAAAAGAGAAACATTTCTTTGTTCCAAAACTAAGGCAGGACGATCAATTCACATTAAGTTAGATACACAGAGTAGAGTTAGACAACAAAATCAAGTCAGAGCGCATCTATACAGTTCAACTAAAGCATACTATCTGATAACTTCACTTGATTGTCTTCACGTTCGACTTCTCACATGGCACGTCACATGAACTTGCTGCGAGTATTTAGTTTAACCAATCAAGCCATAGCCAAAAAAATCATGGATAATACGGTTATGTTCTTTTAACTGACCGCTTGTGGATAGTGAGCGATGGTTTGCCCCATAGTTCGCACCATATTGGTCCTATGCGTAAGAGTTCAGTCTAACTTGTGAAGAACAATCTATTGAACAATGGTGCGTAAGAGTTCATTTAACATGCAAAGTATTGAACAATGGCATAAGGCCAGCATGCTACCTCTTGTTAAGGTCCTCTCACAAAGACATGGTTCGCTACATGGAGCTCGACCCCTTGTCTTTTTGGCACGTTGGCGTTTATGGCGGTGCTTACCTGAATATTTGAGACAACCAGCGTCGGATACAACATCGTTAATAGGAATTAGAGACAACGACGCTGGTACTCTATATATACACCCATACCTTCGTCATCACTGATGTAAATAGCATCGCTGATTATCGCCCATTTCATAATGTGGTTATTACTGGAGTCCTAGTAATTGTGAAAGCAAAAATGCAAGAGAGTGGGATCAACGCAAATCTAGAGAGAAGAGTCCCAACAAAAATAAAATATGGTTACTCTCATAAGTGTTAATGCGCATTTTATTTTGAACATGGTCATATTCAGTGGAGACGGAGGGAAAAGCAGAGCAAAGAAAATTGGTCAAGCTGAACTGAAATCACATATAAGCAGTACTTATACTTTAACTAAGCACGAAAGGCATTCAACACATTGTAATCTTGAAGCAAAAGTTTTTCGTAGGTAAAACAAATAATTGTTTGTGTCCTAAACCCATCGCGTACAAGAACATGAAAAATAGCAAGTGTTTTGGTATACTGAAGGATGCATCAGCCAAAAGGCTATGACTACTCAGTCTCAGTTTAGTCCAACAACAAATCTAAGTTTCTTTTCTTTCCAGCCAATCACAAGCATCCAAATATATGTGTACCAACATAGTCCAGTATCTTAATTAAAAGGCACTCAAACAACATATACGGATTTAACTCTTTCTCAAAATATTACATGGATTTATCAGTCGATCCACAAGAAGGGTAGCTTTAGAATTTCCGTATCTTATTTTGTTCTTAATGCTAAATCCATTCAAGCTATTTATTTTGTACTATCGATCCAGTAGTCGCTGTACAGAAACATATCTTAATCTTCATTCTAAATCTATGTTGCATGATGTCACTTGACAGCAGACCTATTCTCACAAGGCACAAATATTTACTGTCTCTAAAATATATATATTGTGCAAACATTGTCAAGGAAAGAGAACAGTAAGCATCACTGAAGTTCTGAATTTAAAATTTCAACCTTGGCGAAATCAGAAATAGCAGAGTCCAGTTCTCTTTGAAATGCATATGCTGTACCTCTTCCAATTGGTGTCTCTGGATAAGCTGTACTTTCCTGCCGTATCTGCAAATGTAAATGCAGATTTTCAGGCTCCTTTTCTGATTAGAGAGAATAAGCAAGAAAAACTGATAAAAAAACAGATTATAGGTGACAAAACCTGATAAAACCAAAAAAATAACCTAATAAAAAAAGATTATAGGTAACAAAACCTGGTAAAACTTAATGGTGAAATTTGCTTTGAAACAACAATATCCACATGTAAAAGAAATAGAGACGATATCTACTGAAAGTTCGCTGCAAATGGAAGAACTTTTTTTCATTCAGGTGTTCTTTTGATCATTGGCGTACCTTGGACGATCATTGGCGTACCTTGGCCTCAGAGCAGGGGCTCACTATTTTCTAATTCACTAACAGAACTCCGGACCCAAAATTAGTAAATGGATGTTCTCCAGGTTAGGATACAATACTGCTAACTATATTTGCTACCCCACCTCAACGATCACACCTCAGAACCTGCAACCCGAATGCTCGGAACTGGTTTCGTTTTACTTTGTCACTAATAGTGTGTTAATTCACCACTGTCTAGCCCCTAGCCCTGCACCATTTTTCATTTTTGATTGTTAATTCACCCATATTATCCTGCACACCAACCTAGCCAAGAAACATAGCTAGCAAACAAAGCAAGAATGTAGAACATGTAGTGTGGTTAACTGATAAGATTGATCAAACACCATTAAAAGACATTCTTAAAAAAATAATGTCAAAGTAGGCAATGAACATGAAGAGTCGGTCAACACTTACGTATAAATTCTAAACATGGGAGAAAAATTAGTTTCATGTGAAAACTGAAGGGAAGGCACATGATGTGAACTTCTGACAATATAAACAATATTCTCATTCATGAAATTCTGAAGTTACCACCGCCTATACGAATAGGATGGCATTGGTTAGGACGTTAGGTACACTATACTTTCAAAGATGATCGGAAAAAATACAGGATGAGAGATACCTTGTCAATTGAACAAGCTCAACCAAGATAGTTAGATGAGATCTCCTAGTTCTCTACAAAATGCAGGGTGAAAAAAATAAGCAACGCTTGTTATAGTTCTCAATTTCTCAATATGTACCAGAAATGCTAAAATAGCCCATCTGATGCTGAAAAATATACAGACAGATGCATGAGAACCCGTTCCTTAAACAAACAGTATGAGAATGTGACGACAAAACAAGTTTTATCCTTATACAAATACTATGAGCATGTAATTCCAAAGTAAACACACACTTTGCCAAAACAATAGAAACAAGATGGGATATAATGCCAAAATAAATCCACATAATGCCAAAACTGTAGGATCCAAAAAAAGGCAGTCACCTGCGCAACTAAGCAATGTGAGCTATCCCCGAAGAGCCACAACTTATCCGCTGCAAGAGGAAGAACACTACTGGCTGCAAGAGGAAGAACACTACTGGTCACTAACCAGCAAAACAAATCCTAATAACATCTCCGCCAAACAGGCAAAAATGGACCTAGGTAATCTTCAGAATCAGGCAGGGAAGGAACCAGCAAAGGTAGCACAGGGCTAGGAAAGGGACCAGAACAATACACTCTTCAACGGCATGCCGGCGGCCAAGGTGACGGCAAGCAAACCGCACGGCCAAGAGGTCACACCCTTGAACTACCTGCAAGACAACTAATGAAAAAGGAAAAGAGGGGAAGTGAGGACCGGCCAGAAGAACGCCTCGAAGGAGCCAAGACGGGATCGCGAGGACCATCACCTGACCGACGACGAGGAGGAGATCACGGTGAAATCCCCTAGTACCCTCGCCGGTGCACCCGGGCTCGAGCTCGGCCATGGCCGCCGCCGCGCTAACCAACGCGCCCACATGACCCGGCTTGAGCTCGTCCATGGCGGCCACCGCGCTCACCAATGAGCCGTCACGCCTGGATCCTGCGTGCCCCTCGACCCCGACACCGGATCCGGCACCGCCATGAGCCGCTCGACGCCGAGGGGGAGAGGGCCGAGCAGCGGCGGCTCCCCTTCGGGTGACGCAAGAGGATGAGCGACGGGGGAAGGGGGCCGATGGGGAGGAGGCAGGCGCGGGTCGATGGGGAGGGAGGGAGGCAGGCGCAGAGGAGAAAGAGAGGAAGGAGAGGGAACGGCGTGATTGTGGGAGGAGCAGGACGGCTAGGTCGTCTCCACGGGAGCAGCTGGCTTTTATATCCCTGGGTCTGAAATGACGAAAATGCCCTCGGCGGGGCAGCGAAAATACAGGCCGTGGCACACTGGAAAGGATGCCGACGAACCACACAAGCCACGATCACAGCCACAGTCGCTGACGGGCGTGGCCCACCAGCGAGTGACCCTACACGTCACGAGGCAGAAAAGTAATTCCAAAGTAAGAAAAGTCAGTAAGGAAAACCGAATGGAGGCTACTATTCATCACTATTCATTGTAGCAGTGATCCGGGCTTGATCCGACGGCCGATATCATCTGAGGGCGTGATCGGACGGCCCAGAATTCATCAAAAAACTGATCCGACGGCCAGAAATCCCGAGCGGGGAGGAGGCTGGGTGGGCACTGCTATGCTTGTTTCTGGATACAACATTACACAACGGAAAGAAGTATTCGTTAGCACAGTGTTGAGTTCTGTTCCTCTTAACATTCAGTTCAGGCGAACACTAGTGGGTGAACGATGGGATAGATGAGTGCATCCTGTGTGTAGGTTAACGGAGGTAAACCTTTCTGATGCATTGGATACCTTACACTGGAGGTTGTCAGTGTCAGGTGTCTTCTCAGTTAAGTCGATGTATACTGGTTTGATAAACACCGGGCCTATCCCAAGGTCGGTTCACATTTGGAAAATCAAGGTGCCATTAAAAACCAAGGTATTTATATGGTTTGTGCATAAGGAAGTGATCTTGACAAAGGATAACTTGGTAAAGCAAAGTTGGGAAGGTAGTAAATGATGTTGTTTTTGTGATGAGGACGAAACAATACAACATCTTTTTATACAATGCCCACCGATTCACGTGTCCTTTAACGTATCTCCGCCCGTCACGTTTTCACATTTATTTGAGACTTGGTTAACTGGAGTTGAGTCTAAGGCGGCAGCACATATTCGAGTGAGAGTGTGTGCATTACTTTGGGCCATATGAAATAATCAAAATGATATTGGCTTGAACAGACAAACCATTACAAATTTCTTGCAGATTATCTTCAGGGCGTCTGCCTGGATCCGTACGTGGTCGTTATTAGCCATACGGAGCACAGAGAACTTATGGATATTGGGTGCAACTGCTGAGAGATGGTCACACTGGATACTTACAACCGGTTTGGACGGCGGTCCAGCAATAGAATAGGTGTCTAGTCATCTTACCATATTTTCGCCGGTTGTGACAACTTTTTTATGAGATTTGTCGGCTTGTTTGAGACATTGTTCTAAATCTGAACCTGAACTTTTTCTTTAATAATATGATTGTGTGCATCAAGAGGTGCAGAAGCCGGGGTATTCCTCATTTTTGGAAAAAAGTAACAACAATAAAAATAGCGGAATCAGCATAGTTTGCAATCAAAACAAAAAATGTCAGCAATTCTTATTATAAGTAGCTGAAAATTGTTAATCAACTGAGAAGAAGAAAAATCTACTGAAAATAACTCGAAGTACCATTTGGTAGTTTGTTTGATGTCGAGGAGACACCTTGAAAGCAGTAAGTTAAAGATTGCATAAGAGGTGTAAACCAAGTTAAATGAACTCATTCATTCAGGAACAGCTGGGTCATTTGGGGCAAGTTGTGTGAAACTCCGAAACCCACTGGCCCAAGCAGCCAAAGCTTATCGCCACCAACCTACTCACAGGTCACAAGCACATATCCAGGAGCCTCCCATCCCATCCTTGATCGAGAAAAGAAAAAGATCTACTGAAGAAACGCAAACCAATTCGACTCCGATGAGATCAGTCGGCACGGATTCACAGCCAAGGCAAGGCATCCGCCCCCCATTCCAATGCACCGACGTTGACACGCCGCCCATACATGCATATGCCTCTCTCCCAGCCCTTGACCGTGTGCTCGAGCAGGAGGGACCCGCGTCTCGCACTCCTACCCATTCTACCCTCCACTCCTGCGCCGACGACGAACGGCCACCCCGCCTCAGCACCCCGCCACCCCGTGCAGCTCGTCTATAAGGTTTTCTTTGGTTCATATGATAGAAATATTATAGAAATAGAAAAATCATAGGAAGTAAGATGACATGCATCTCAATTCCTATAAAGAAATAGATGTTATTTGATGCATAGAATGAGAATTTTTTCATTGAGTCTTAGCTAATGTTTTTTTTAAATATGAAGGATTGATTCCTATCCTATATAGGAATAGGAATCCATTCCTACAAATCAAAGGGCCTCAAAGATAATTTTTCTATGCAAATCTTATCCTATAGAAATCCTATGACATTCCTACAAATCAAAGGAGAAGCAACGTAAACGGTGCTAAGAAATTACCAACTCAAACACAACCACGCAATCCAGACCGTCTCCTCTCATGAGTCGTAGTACTCTACACCAGAAGTTCAGAACCTCCCAGTCAGCAATGACCAAGTGCCTCGCCGTCGCGCTCCTGCTGGTGGTGGTGCTCGCGTCCTGCGACGGGAGGGAGCTGAGCCAGAAGGACGGCGCACTGGGAGCGACACGCGGTGCCGGCGTCGCCGAGTCCAAGGCTTCTTCGGGTTCGGGGTTGCCAGACCTGCCGGTTGTGGGAACCGGAACCAGTACCATTAACGGCTCGCTGGTGGTGATTCCTGGGGTCCCTTCTCACCCATGATCATCTCTTGTTCATGTGCTGACTTACATACATACAAGCTGAGGCTGAACTTGTGGGGTTTTAGACTTATATAGCTGGCATCGCCCGGGAGAAAAACACCGGCGTCTCGCTCATGTCCACGTTCATAAATGTGTGTCTGTATTTCTCAAAAAAAAAGAGGGTGTGCATCTGTATTTCGTTTCAGTTCATGTTTGTATTTTTCGTTCCTTGGTGTGCTACATGTACGTATCATCAACGTAATACATAATACTTTAACAGTGTGATCGCCTTCTTGAATAAGCATATCCTCTCAACAGGTTGCATCATCGATCGTACTACTCTCTAATCACAAAGTAGTCCCAAGTCCAGAGTCGTTCTGTTAAAAGAGCCAGTAAGTTTTCGTTGAGGTAACACCAATGCTTTCAAAGAGGTAAGGTGATTGGATTAATAGGGGCATGCATGGTTATCTCTCATCAACTCTTTCGGATTTGGAGTTTTCTTGGTCTGCGTGGATGGAGCTTCAGGACATTATAGTGAGCAATCAGTGTACTTTGGTGCGTATACGTTATGGTAGAGAAATTCCTATGTCTTTTTACAGTTGATAGCAAATGTGCCCGTCCCTTGAAACGGAGAAGACAAATTCGCACATGCATCAAGCGATTCATTTGTGTTTTCATGATTTTTTTCGTTAAAGGGCATCTTTATTGACTCATAATGAAGCATCAAGCGGATACAATCACAATAAGTAAACACTCGGCCTCTATATAGTTAAGATGCACACAACCAACACCAACAAATAAATCACACTGGCAAAAAAGCAAAGTCATAAAAGACCGAAGCGATGCCTTGGTGGAGATAAAAAAAGGAAAAAACCCGAAGCGATCAAACAACGATAGACGATATACAATGACGACCATGACAGTGTCAAACTATCACTTGACAATATAATGACTATGAAATCTTCAAAAGCAACGCCTTCAAGAAGGAAACGACACACAAGCGCCACCATCGCCGGATCAGGCTTCAAAGGCCCGATCGTGGATTTTCACCCTAAAGTCCATGTCCGAGCAACCTCCAGGCAATGCCATCACCAGGGTAGCGACGTAAAAACGCCGCCATTGCCAGGTATAATCAAGTCAGGCTAGACCTAAGGTTTTCACCCTGTAGTTCAAGACCGGATACTCGAGAAGCACCACCAAGTCAAAGTCAACCAATGTTGCCTCCTCCACTTGCCTCAATCCCAACAACAACAACAACAACAGCCCACCGTCGCCATGTTTCCTTCCAGTTCATGTTTAAGTTTTGTTGCTACTTCGGCACAAACGTAATACTTTGTCAGTGTCACCGCCTTTATGATTAGACTGTTAGACATATCAATAATTCATCATCGACTACTTTGTCACGCTGACCACAAGTCCTACGCCCAGAATTTGTTCTGTTAAAAGAAAAAAAAGTTATATGTAATTCAGAGTGTGCTTTTATGATCATGGAATTAAGAAGTCTATATCTATATCTATATCTATATCTATATCTATATCTATATCTATACCTACTATTAAAGCAAGGTGATATTCTTAGTTTCGTCCCACATCTAATCTTACGTTGCATGAAATACATGAGGTGGTACTAATTTATAGAGCCAAGTTTTGTATGGGCTATTAAAAAACGTTTGTATCGGCTTAAAGCAAGGTGATATTCTTAGTTTCGTCCCACATCTAATCTTACGTTGCATGAAATACATGAGGTGGTACTAATTTATAGAGCCAAGTTTTGTATGGGCTATTAAAAAACGTTTGTATCGGCTTAGTCGGGCCTGCGTTCCTCCACTTGGGCCTTCACTTTTACGTTGCGATCAGCCCCATCAGGTCGTTTCAGTTTTGTTTGGCACGGGATCGAGCTGGCGATCGAGCTCCTCCTGTTTCCGTTTCCTATGCCCTCCCGTGAGTTGTTTCTGTTTTCTTTTTCTAAAAAAATTAGTCGTCCGCCTGGGCCTTATGGGCCAGCAAGTTCAAGTACGTCTCAGCTTCCAACGGAATGAAAAACCTGCTATGCTAGCGTAGGCCTGTACATGATGCGTCTTTTTTGTCAATAATCTCATCTTGCCCAGTTAAATCGATTGCCATCAGTTTATATAAGTTCGCAGGCCCACGCGGCGGATACAGCTGCTCCGGCGTGGATCCGGCGGCGGACGAATCGAGACGGAGAGGCGATGATGGCTGGCTCGCTGCTCCGGCGTGGATCCGGCGGCGGACGAATCGAGACAGAGAGGCGATGACCTCCATGGCGGGCTCCCTGGAGAAAACGTGTGAGAGAGATTAGAGAGAGAAGGGGAAGAGAGGATGAGAGAGGGTGCCGCGAGTCAGGGAGGAAGGCGCGCGAGGGAGGGGGAGGCATGGAGAGGCGGCTCGCCGACGTCAGCCGATGGCGCGGTGGTCGGGGTCGAGCTGGGGGGGATGGCGCGCGAGGGCACGCTGGTCCTCTCTCCCCTGGCGGCGCTGCGTGAGGGAGAGAGATCGAGAGGAGTGGGATCCGAGTGCGAGGGGGGTCTAGGGTTATGGAGGCGGACTGTCTGGGCCCTTGGTAGGCCTGCTTCACAGGTTGGGCTGGCTGCGGCTGGCGTGCTTGCCTTCTCTCTCTCTTTTCCTTTTCATTTTCTCTACCTTTAAACAGAAAATGTTGAAACACTTTTTGTAGATCCTAAGATTTATAATTAGTCCAACAAAATAAGTTTCACCCAAACTGGAAGAGTCAAATCCAAATTCATTTGAATTTGAATTGAATTAGAAGTATGAGTTAGAAGTGCCCAAAAATCATGGAACTTTTGATGGAGCTTGGTTAAATGATTAAAGAATTCGTGGCAAAGTTTAGAGGCCAAGCTTGAAGTAGAAAAAGGCATGGGAATTTGTGAAACATTGGAATGGAACTAAGAAAAGCAATAAAAATAAAATAGAAGGAGGCCTCAAATTAAATTATGAATGTCATCATAGTTTTAAAAATGGTGTGAATTATTTAATGACGTGATGGCATGATGTCATGATGCAATGCAAAAATAACATAGAGCAAACAATATAATAATAATGATAATGGAAAGAATCGGAGTAGAGCGCTGGGTGGGGTTGAGGTAAGAGGAAGAGGAAGATGGAGCATAGCGGTGCTGGGTGAAGAGGATGAGGAATGGCAATTTGTAGATAAGGGGGCGGAAAACTGAAAACGAGACGAACATCATCCATAGGTGGGTAAGGATTAGACAATGTTGTATTAATATATATAGACGGGTTAGGGCACACACGGCAAACTCAAAAATGTGTTTCATGTTCGACTTTATAAATTATCCTTTTGATTACACCTTTTATGGTATATAAATTACTGCGATGTCCTTGATTTAATTTATTGGGTTAGGGCATGTGGTATTTTTTTCTCCCGTTGCAACGCACGGGCTCTTTTCGATTTCATACCGTGTGGTTGAAGCAGAGTACCGTTTTGCAGTGGATAGGGCACTATCTCTATTCGTAGCAGCATTGCGTATTGCTCTCACTAGGAAAGGGGGACATAACCCCTACTATAGAGCAGGAATGGAAGGGAATGAGCTCGGCTGCTTCTCCCCCACACTTCTTTATTTCTCCGTGCCCCTATTTAGTTAGTACTTTCGAGTTAAGAGCGAGAAAACGAACTATTTCATTTAATAAAAAAAGTGCAACGGCTGTAGGGTGAAAAGGCCATGAGGATGGCTACGGCTTTGAAGCTCCTTTATCTACCATAGATAGAATGGAAGAGTTTTTTCTCACTGCACTGATCCACCAAGGCTAGGGATATCAATGGGATGGAGCTATTTCCCTTGGCACCTTATAGTCCTCAGACGATGAACAGAGCACTAGATGCCCTAATCTACTCCTATGCTAAGTGTCTTTGTTTGGTTTGATTTCTTGTGAAAGCGGCTAGCCCCATCACTAAAGCATGCCTGTTCCATATGAAAGGTGATGTAGGTAGGGCTGGTAGGGGAAGTAAGAAATAGGTGAGACTCGTTAATGAAACTAGCCTTCAGCCTTAGATTTCTAAGTTCTGTTTCCACCATTACTAGTTTCTATAATTCAGAGTGTGCTTTTACAGTCTGAACTCTGAACTCAATGCATATTGTTTCCTCTGCATCTCCGGGGCCAGTTGAGGAGACACCTAGAAAGCATTAGAGATTGCACAACTAAGTTCTGTTTTGCTAAGGTGCCTGAAATTTTTGTTGGCGTCAGTCAATTTTTCCTTCTTCCCGAGCGAGCGAGATGGAAGGACGGAACTCGCCGGAGAAGTAGCCCCACTATCTATCTTAGGGATGTGGGTATGCAGGTTCGCTGCAAA
>NC_057797.1:710672064-710687486 GCF_018294505.1 Triticum aestivum
GGGTTGGCGAGGCGGTGCGTGGTAGCACTTGCCCGCCGCGGGGTGGAGGCCGGCGGGGCAGGATGAGGGCATCACGAGGAGGAAGAAAAAGGGAGGAAGTCGATGGAATAGTTAATGATCTATTCTGGGCAGATGATCTGACGATCATATTAGAAATGCCTGATGCACTTTTTTTTCCAACTAACCGACAAATAGAGGCTCCCAACTAAGTTAAATGAACTCAGGCCAACTCCACCCCACGACCCCAAACAGACGTCCGGTTTGGCCAGATTTCGTCCGTTTGGGGCGGCAATGGGTTCGCCCATGTCCGCTGTTGTCCGTTGGGTCGTGAGTGCGCCTAACGTGCAGCCGCACTCCAAATCATGTCCGGGATGGATGTGATTAAAAAAACATAAAAACTAAAATAAAATGCCGAAAAAAAGTAAATAAAAGCAAAACATAAAAACATAAAACATAATTAAACATAATTAAACATAACAGCCACAAAACGGCCCAGTTCCACGGTTCACATTGCCATATTAATATAAAAAACACCGTCTTCTGGCCTCCCGCACGCTCCTGCCGTGCCCGCCGATGTCGTGGCCGTCGCCGTCTTCGCTGGCCGCCGATGTCATCGTCGTCGCTGATGACGTCGACGTAGTCCGGCGGCGTCCAGAGGTGGGTCGGCGGTCCGTGGTAGACGGGGTTGGGCTGGAAGGAGGGAGGTGCCTGCACCACCTCCTCCCGTGGCGACGCGTCCTGCTCCTGTGACCGCGGCGGCGTGGGGCACCAGTTCGCGACCCCCACGGCGTCGGCCATCTCCGGAGCCGAGCACGACCAGCTCCACTGCTGCCCAACCAGGGCCGGGTGGAACGCGGCCACCGGCTCCTCCTCCACCACCTCCTCCACTCTCACCATCTCCAGCTCGGGGATGGCGATGTCGCCGGCCGCAGAGAGGGCCATCGTCTCCTCGAGGCCCGGCCATTGGCGCTCATCGTGCGTGTTCATGGAGTCCTCCATGAAACGTTGCATGAGCCGGGCCTCCTCCTCCGCTCTCATGCAAGGAGGTGGATGTGGCGACAGAGATGGGGAAGGCGATGGCGTGGGTGTGAGGCTGCGCACCCGCGTACGCCAGCGCACCTCCTGACGTGGCCTCCGCGGCCCCGACGCCGTGCCGGTGAAGTAGGAAGCGCGCCGCACGTCGTGCTTGTCCTGGAGCCACGTGTCCCAAAGCACGGAGTCGGGGCGTACCTATCATCGTAGTAGAGGTCGTCGGGGAGGAGGCGGCGGTGGCGCTCAATCTCATTGCGGTGCGCATAGCCGCTCATCGGGACCGACGGGATCGGGACCCGATCGGTGGAGAGGTGCCAGTGGTTGGGGAGGTGGACGTCGCTCCATGGGACCGGCGTCCGCGTCTCCCAATAACGTCGGCATACGTCCACGGCCAGGTACTGCCGGTCGCGCTCGCCGGTGGCCCTAGGGCCGATGGTGAATGGGGCAGGCGCGGGGGCCCGATGCGGCGGCGAAGCGGCCTCCTCTTTCACGGAGCCGCGACGGCATCGCGAGGAGGAGCCAGCCTCGCGGTCGTGCTTCCCCTTGCGCCTGTGGTTCCAGAACCCCATGGCTGCGAGGCGGCCGGCCGACGAGCTCGAGGATGGGGAGAGGCTAGGGTTTGGGGGTGTCGGGTTTCGAGGAGGCAGCGGGCTGGAGTGGGAAGTGTGGACGACGATCGGTCCATGACCATCCTATTTAAGAAGCACGGCGACCGTGCGCCTGGGCGGATGACAGATGGGGCCGGCCACGCGTGCGCATTGATGTTGGCGGGTGGGTGGTAGGTGGCCGCCTGCCACGCGACCCCGACGCGGACGAGCATCGCGTCCGTTTGTTGTTCGCCTCGACCCAAACCCGGCGCATGTTTGTGCTCGTAATGGGTCGGCCCCGACACAAAATAGACCAGATGGATTCAGGCCGTTGCGTGCTGGGTCGTCTGGTTTGTTCCTTTTACCTCCAACGAGAACCAGACGGGATAGGGTCGCGCGATGAAATTGGCCTCATTCATTCAGGAACAGCCAGGGCATTTGGGGCATGTTCTGTGAACTCTGAAACCCACTGGCCCAGGCGAATAGCTCCCATGCGACATCGTTGGTGTGAATTGTCTCTCATGCGACATCATTGGTTCAAATGGATCTCATGCGACATCTACGTTTGAAAAAATAGCTGTCGTGCGACACTGCTGCCTAATCCAAAGACACATGTTTAAAACTCGAATCAGATGAGCGGGACCCACAACATGGGACCCACTAACTTATCCAGCTCAGCATTGGTCAGGTGAGCGGGACACACAGCATGGGACCCACTAACTTATCCAGCTCAGCATTGGTAGATGAGGACACCGAGCCGTGCCCCGAGCCATGCAGCACCCGAGCCCATCCTCCCCCCTCCCCGATCGTTGTTGTTCTTCTTCTCCAGCGACGACGCGCAGCAACACCGTTCTGGGCCGCGACCTAGAAATGTCGAGCTCCGCTTCAGCCTCCCGCCGCTCATGGCCGCGCTATGGCGCAGTGCCCATGACAAGGTGCCCTGCATGCCCACGTACCGCACCCCTGAAGCGGCTAGTCACAACGACCGACAAGAATGGCAACCTTGGGCGGGAATTCGTGAAATGCGAGAGCAAACCAGAGCAGGGAAAGGTGAGATTTTACTTCTCAATATGCCAATTTTGGTTTTTGTCTCCCAATTTCATATTTGCCCATTTTTCATCGGATTTGGGATTTAGGGTTCATCTTTCCGATTTCAGAAATTGAAGCAATGCACCCATTTTGAGTGGCTAGATGAGTACATAGAGCGGATTCAACTAGAGGGTGCATCAGGGGAGCTCGATTTACCGTTGGAGGCGGAGAAGTTGGGCAAGTTTGGATCGGGCCCGTCTGGATCTGGGGCCCCTGGATCTGACAATTCCATTGGGGGCGCCCATTCCATTGGTGCTACTGTGGGGGATGCAGGAGTGACGGCAGAGCTAAAGAAGCTGAACAGGCAGATGAAGAAACTCATCGAATTGCAGAAGCAGGGCAATTTGATGGGGCTGATGGCCGCACTTTTTTATGTTTGTGTAATTGCTCTCGCATTTGTTTATGTGATGATAATTAGTCGTAAGTGAATAGATTGGGCATCATTTGTAATCGTAATGATATGAATGTTTGAATAAAAGTGTTGCACTATACGAATTCGGCATGTCTTCTCCACTCTGTTTCGGCCCCGTTTTTTCAGTTCTTCAGTTCGTCATCAGTTTCAGTTTCAGTGGTAGAGGGAGAAAAGAAAAAAAAAGGTTCGTCCACAGTTGCCCGAAAAGGCCAGGCCGATATAGAAGTTAGGCAGGGCCGAAAAGAACATATCCAGGCCCATTGATAAAAGAAGTGTAGCTAGTGCAAAAAAAGTGCACACGGTCATTGACATCGATATATCTTTTCGGCTTTAGGTTATTTCACAAATTTTAAGTTTCCTGCAGTCACCTTTTTTGAGATAACTCATCTGATAATTATTTGAGCTATTTTTTATGCGCAAGCTATCGTGTCCGATGGTAGGGTCCCGTGTTGTTTCGGCTAAAACAAAAGGTTGGTTCTAGTTAGCAGTGTAACTTGCAGTCTTTGTGAACCAAAAAAGTTGCAATTGTTTGGTTCTAGTTTATTTCAACCAAGCACTATTTTTATTTTTTTTTTGATTTGTGCTATGGTGTTTTCAAAGTTTTTACTCGTGTGTTTCAACCGAAAAAGGTTGTGCCCCTCTCAAAAAACAAGACATCTAATGTGCCCCTAGTAGCATCTCCTTACAACAGAGGGGCATCCCCTTACAACATATAGTGCATAAAACATAAAAGGAAGATAATTAACTAGACACTTGCTAACAACAACTTTTATGATTGGATCATGATTTAGTGCATTTTTTAGTTCACATGGCCACAAAAATAAAATGCAATGCAGAAACTTTAGGCCCGAAAAAACATTAATAGATAGCACGATAGAGGGGCATCGGGTACCCTAGTAGCATCCTCTTAGAGAACATATAGAGGGGCATCCCCTTACCACATATAGTGCATAAAACATGAAAGGAAAATAATTAAAACTAGACATATAGCTAGAAGACACGGGCACACACGCCCCAACCAACACAACACAAGCTAGATAGATAGAAAGACTCACACTCGAACAACTCCTTGGCCCCTCCTTAGCCGGTGCCCCTCACTCGTAGTTCTCCGGCATCTGGTAGGGGAGGGTGTGCATGCCGTTGGGGTGGGGGAAGATGTGGTGGAAGTTGGTGAAGATGTTGTAGGTGGTGAACACGATAAACTCGCATCCACATCAGAACACCTGGCCGAGGAGGTGGTGAGCGTCGTAGGGGTTAGTGAAGGTGACGTAGAGGCCGATGACGATGCCGTTGGCGTCACCATCGTACTTCTCATGGAGGTGGAATATGGGCGGAGTGCCCGGAGGGAGGTGGCGGTAGCCGGCTTGGAGGAAGAAGCGAGCCAACTCTCTAGGGCCCCTCCATCTTGAGATGGCCCACACCCTCAGGCTATTCTCGACGATGACTCCGGCCGGGTACTCCCTCTCCAGCACGGTGTGAGGGCGACGGTAGGTAGGGCCGTAGAACTACATGGTGGCTCGAGTGGTGGATTTGGCTCGAAAAGAAGAAGCGGAGGAGGCTTGAGAGATGAGTGTGAGAAGGATGAGGAAATGGTGCCCTTTTATAGCCGTGTTGCACCCGTAGTCAATGTACACGATGCCTTCAATCGTTTTCTCTTCTCCATTCGTGCTGGCATAAGTAATTGTAGGCATTAATTCAAAAACGGCAGGCAGATCATCCAAAGAGGCACGGGCGGCACAGGCGAGATGCATCATTTCGTGGACTTGCATCGGCGGTGACGCCGCGTGGGAAACATGCCCGTTCATCCGCGCGTGACACTGAAAAAAGAGCTGCACCACCGACGCGTCCGTCCCGTGTCTCAGGTTCAAACATGCATTTGTTAAAATAGCTTAGATGCGACGTACCTATACGCTGCGCCCCTGTCGCTGCTTTACTGCGTCGATGCGTGCATGCAAGCCCGCATGCAAATGGCTAGGCTGTGTCCCAGTGTTCACGAGCACAGAATAGCTAGGCTGCGACGCTGTTTCATGGCATGCATGGGACAGGGATGGCCCACATGTCAGGGACCCTCTCGCATGCAGCCCATCCCCCTCTCAATGGTCGTGCGCACGCACGCCAGGCTCCGCCGGGCCCGATCCGCTCGGTCCAACAGTCACTGAGATGCTCCCATGCTCAACGTTATCTGTTCGTCAGAGAAAAAAAATGGTGGCCAATCAGATTGGAGAATCAGGGCTCCCATAGATCGCCCCCGCGGAATCCTTCTAGAAGGCCTATCCGACGGCCGCATATTGGCGTTAGGGTTAGATCGACGGTGGACGTTTGGCGCTAGGGTTACATGGGTTTTGGAGGCAGTCAACGGGGTTTTAAAAGGTTTGACCGAACATTCAAATGTGTATAACTAATTCAAAAAAAATCTAAAAAATGAAAAACCTGCGCATATAGTCTTGTTATGTTACATAGTTATGATATAAAATAATAAACTTGATCTAATGATCTTTGCATGAAAAAACCTTCACAAATTGGACTATCTCGACTCAGGTTGCATAGAGTTCAAAGGAGTGAGAAGAGGGTTTGAGGTTTTGAAAATGCAAAAAATCAAAAACCTCACCTTAGCTTCATTTTGGAGTGACTAAGGAGGATCTGAAGTTATTTTTGCATTTTAAATTTTTAAACTTGTTTTATTGCTGACTTTGTATTAAAGAGTGTTTTTTCAAAAATAAATTAATAATATGAATACTTATTCAAAAAAAGATGAGACTTCATATTGATCCTATATAGGTATAATATAAGCTAAGAAAATCTTTTTGGGTGATTTTGAGAAGGTCGAAAAAAACTTGCTTAGAAATGGGGTCGTTTTCTCTTACTTTGGAGCCTATTTGGACAACATTTTCAGTGACTATGAGTTGAACTTCACAAAAAGGGTTGGATTTATGAACTAAAGTGCATAGTAATACATAAAACAATGCAACATCACAAAACAAACAAATGAACTCCAAAAATATTGAAGATAGGTTCAAATTTGAATGTCGGTTCAAATTTGAATTTTATTTCAAGTCAAATCAACATCATAGCACATAAGTTTTCACATGAAAGAACATAATTTTTCACATCAAATGACAATAAACTTAAGTTTTCACATCAAATTTGAATGATTTTGACTCTATTTCTTTTGCTTCTTTCTACCACTCGATTTCTTATCTTTTTCCACCGTTTAGTTCCACAGCGCATAGTTTGTTGATGCTGATGCTCTTGCTTTTTGGCCCTTTGGTTTTCTTGCCAACTCCACTAGACCCCCTCAACTTTTGCACCTGACCATGTCCCACTTCTTCAGTTTGCACTTTTACAGATTGAGTAGGTGGCACACATTGTTCAACTACTTCAGTTTGCAACTCAACACTTGGCAGCACAACCTCCAAACATGGCAACACAGCTGTCAAAGCAGATTCGCATGGCAGCACAACAGTTGTTTCATCTGCAATAGTTTCAGATTGCCCTAGCGCCTGCAAAACAGATTCAGTATGCATCACATCGTCCAAAACAGAAACACTTAGCTCATGTTCAGCAATAACAGTTTCAGTTTGCTCCATATCTTTGTCACCAAACATTATCTGCTTAGCGCTCTTCCATCTAAAGCCATTGAGTCTTGCTTTTTTCACTGGCCAGCATTGTTCAACAACAAGAGGTGGGGCTTTTTCTGCACGCTTCCTCCTAAAAAATAAAGCATTTCACTTGGTTAGCTACTAGAACAAGTAGCAAAATCAAAAACTTGCAAAAACAGTAACATAAACATACTTTGGCCTCTGAGGAGTCTAGATGCATTTGGATGAACCAATTCTGTGCCCAAATACCTCACACAACTTGCACCTATTTTTGTTACCTTTTTGAGCCCTTTTGGGCTTATCATTCTTTTTCTTTCCCTTTTCACCCTTCTTACTACAACCACCTTTCTCAAACCAAGCTTTGAATCTGCTTTGTTTTGGCCTCCCAGCCTTTCTTCTAGTGACAGGGGGACACAAGGTAAAGTCTATTTCCACCTCAGGCCACTGAGATTGGTCAGTCAGTACAGGAATTGGATTTGCATATGCAGCTTTGAATTTTTGTACTGAATAATACTCATGCAAATATGGGTGCATATTTAACCTGGGTTTAGATGCCAAAAAAGTATGGAATGCTCACATGGTTTTCCAGTGTGTTGCCACTCTTGGCAAGTGCACTCATGCAACTCAGTATTTACCACATGCCTCTTGCCACTCTTTGTATCTCTAACTTCAGCGCCCCACAAGAAAGATTTCTCAACAGATAGATATGAAAGATTTCTACTCCTGTTGACCACCTGTTGTACCGCTGCTGGAAGCTTGTCCCCTTTCAAAATATTAGCAATTTTTCTTCTCAACTCCCACAAACGCATGATCATGATCCTTATTTGGTCCACCATGTCATGCACAGACAAGTCTTTCAAATTCTTCACTTTGTTATTAAAACTTTCTGCCAAGTTGTTATTGATATGATCACATTTTATGGCCGTATTAAAACCTGATCTATACCACAAGAGAGAATGGTGGGTGTTCAACCATGAAGCAAATTCATTATCACTACATGATGCCAATATCTTAACAAGGTGATAGGAATGTGTCTGTCTGGTGTAGGATCTTGCTGCTGGCCACATGCGCCCAAATTCATCTCCTCTGAATTTTTTTATCAGATTCATCCACATATGTCCAAAGCACTCCCTCTGGTCAGCATGGGGGAAAACATTTTTTACTGCATTTTCCAACCCTTTACATGCATCTGTGTGGATGTCCAAAGGAGAAACTGGCCCTATGCATCTTTTGAGTTGCATCATGAACCATATCCATGATGCCTCTGTCTCTGATTGAAACATTCCTATTGCAATTGGGAACATCCAGTTGTGTCCATCTAGAGCATTGCATGCAGCCAACTGACCATTCCACTTTCCAGTCAAAAAAGATGAGTCTATACTCAAATATGGACGACAACCTGCTTTGAATCCATCTATGCAAGGCTTCAAACACATAAAAAACTTGCTGAATAAAACCTTGCCATCCTCTGTTACCTCTGTATTTATCTCCACCACACTTCCAGGTGACCTCTTCTCCACCTCTGCTTTAAAACTATACAACATCCTAAATGTATTTGCCCAGTCACCATACAATGATTTCATGGCCCTTTGTTTTGCTTTCCACACTGTGGTATATTGCAGCTGGATGGGGTACATCTTCTCCAAGTCAACTTTAAGACTCTTTGCAGTAGTGTTTGGAGTCTTGGCTAAAATAGGAGTAATCTTCTCTGTAACCCAAAGTTGTGATGTCATATTTGAAACTCTCTGTGAAGTGGTCATACATGTATGCTGGTGTGGTATTTGATTTACTCTTACTGTACTTCCATCAGGTTGTAGTCTGGCAGACAAGTACCATTTGCAAGGATTGCCACCACCATCATAACCTTTTCACCGAGCATAATTTTTTTCTGATCAGTCCACATAGTCTGGGCATCAAACTCTTTTCTCACTGCATAGGTCCTGAAAGACATCCTAAACTCCTTCATGCTTGGCCACAACTTTCCCACCTCAATAACTGGGTTCTCTTTGTCATACAAACAAACCAGCTCATTATCATCTGCATCATCCACATCATCTGTAGCCTCTCTCATCAGCTCTTCTTCATCCTCATTTGCATTTCTAGGGCCTGTGTTACCATCAGCAGGCAAAGAACTGTCATCCTTCTCCTTATCTTTGTCATCAACTTGAATGCCAAACATTTTGGCCATATCAATGTCAGATATTGGTGTAATGACCAAATCTGTTTTTTCATTCAACTCTACTACATTCCAGTCAACAACAATCTTCCTAGCACCATGGGTTCCCCCCTCTCCATGTGCAGCAATCCCTGTATCTTCAGCTACTACAGTCGGTTCAGTCAACAATGCCAACATCTTCTTTTGTGAAACCCACTCATCATATTCCACCTGTGCAGCCATCTTTGATGGCACATAACCAACTCTGGAATGAGTTTGCAGATCAATTAGCTCTGCATAAAATATTACTTGTTTGCTTACCCACCCTTCTTGCTGATCAATTTCAGCAACCATGGATTCTCCATCTTCAATTCTCACATATTCACCATTATAGTTATCGAAACGTTGCAGAGATACCTCTTGTTCTGGACCCCAAACAATACTCTCCCTAATTCTCTCCACCAAATTGCCCACGGCCTTCTCCTTCATGCTCTCCAATTCCTGGGGATCAACATCTGCAAATTCGACATCCAACCTCACGGTGGTATCTCTATCAATGTCTTGGACACTACCATCACTGAGCTTGACTTTACAGGGAAAAAATTTCACTATAATTGCGAGTGGTGGCAGAACCTGAACCTCCCCTCTGTTTTGTCAATGGTAGGCAGCGGCGGCATTGTAAGCGACAGTCACTACCAAATCGAGTTCGATAACAGCTAAAAGAGAAAAAGGGCGGCATTACCGATTTGAAGCACTGTCTCCTCGCTCCATCTCATTCAGCCCCCGCGCTCCTTTCCAATCGAGATTCTAAAACGCCAAGAAACAGGGGCAGCATGAGGCCACAGATTTATCCAAAATTCTGGGGAATGGGACTAGAGTTTGGAAAATACTCACTCGCAATAGCCGCTGCCGAGAAAGGAGCTCCACCATCGGGCCGTGGAGAAGAAACAACCTCCGGATCCAATCGAGATTCTAAATCGCCAAGAAACAGAGGGGCAGCATGAGGCCACAGATCCCCAAAATTATGGGGAGTGGGACTAGGGTTTCGGGCTCACTCGCAATAGCTCTGCCGCTGTCGAGAAATGCGCTCCACTACCGCGGAGAAGAAACCGCTGCCGGAGAAGATGCTTACGGCGGCGCCGCTCGCCCAGTCCAGCACGGGCGAGTCGAGCACGGTCACACAGTCACAGGTCGAGTCGTGAACGGTTGACTCTTGACTACGTGACCTTAGATGGACCCCATCAGTCAGAGCACATAACCCCTAGTGTCCTAACCAAACCTTAGTCTAACTACCAACTAGTCGCGTAAACGGGTTGTCTTGCTTGAGCTATTTCTGCGCTGGGAGACGTCGCATGAGAGCCATTACAATCAACGACGTCGCATTAGAGACAATTCAACTCAAAGATATCGCATGGGAGCTATTTGCCCCACTGGCCCAAAGCAACCAAGCTTATCGCCAGTTCGCCGCCAAGGCACCAACCTACTCACATATCCAGGAGCCTCCCATGATCCCATCCTTGACCGGGAAAAGAAAAAGATCTACTGAAGAAACGCAAACCAATTGGACTGCGATGAGATCAGTCGGCACGGATTCACAGGCAGGGGAAGGCATCCGGCCCCCATTCCGATGCACCGACGTTGACACGCCGCCCATACATGCATATGTCTCTCTTCCAGCCCTTGACCGTGTTCTCGAGCAGGAGGGGCCCGCGTCTCGCACCTCTACCCATTCTACCCTCCTCTCCTGCGCCGACGACGAACGGCCACCCCGCCTCAGCACCCCCGCCACCCCGTGCACCTCGCCTATAAGAAGCAACGTACACGATGCTAACAAAGTACCTCTTCAAACACAGCCACACAAGCTAGACTGCTCCTCACTAGTCACTAGTATCAAAAGTTCAGAACCTCCCAGTTAGCAATGGCAAAGTGTGTCGCCGTTGCGCTCCTGCTGCTGGTGGTGCTCGCGTCCTGCGACGGGAGGGAGCTGAACCAGAAGGACCAGGCACTCACAACGGCACGCGGTGCCGGCGTCGCCGAGTCCAAGGCTTCTTCGGGTTCGGGGTTGCCAGACCTGCCGGTTGTGGGAACCGGAACCAGTACCATTAACGGCCCGCTGGTGGTGATTCCTGGGGTCCCTTCTCACCCATGATCATCTCTAGTTCATGTTCTGACCTACATACATACGAGCTGAAGCTGAACTTGTGGGATTTAGACTTCTATAGCTGACATCGCCGGGAAGAAAAACACCGGCGTCTCGCTCATGTCCACGTTCCTTAATGAGTGTCTGTATCTGTATTTCCTCTCAGTCCATGTCTCTATTTTTCGCTCCTTTGTGTGCTACATGTACGTACCATCAACGTAATACATAATACTTTGTCAGTGCGAATGTGTGATCGTCTTCTTGAATGAACATACCCTATCAACAGGTTGCATCATCGATCGTACCACTCTCTAATCACAAAGTCCCAAGTCCAGAGTCGTTCTGTTAAAAGAACCAGCAAGTTTTCGTTGAGGTAACACCAATGCTTTGAAAAAGGTAAGGTGATTGGATTAATAGGGACATGCATTGATGCATGGTTATCTCTCATCAACTCTTTCGGGTTTGGAGTTTTCTTGGTCTGCGTGGATGGAGCTTCACGACATTATAGTGAGCAATCAGTGTGCATATACATTATGGTAGAGCAATTCCTAGGTCTTTTTTTGCAACTAATTAACTGCAATTTCTTAAATTTATGCATACCATATGATATATGTAAACCCCAACCAAATTTTAATAGTTTATTCGGGTTTGGGAATTCAAATTGGTATCAGAACCGACTTTCGCGGCTACACGAACGTGTGCAGGAGCATGTGGCGCATGGCACGTGTGGTCCATTGTGACTCATGGCATGGCACACGTGCCAGACTGGATGCACAGACGTGTACTAAGAGGGAACATTCCTGTTGGGCCGACGAGGACGTCAAGCTCCTTTGAGTGAAGGTGTATATGAGAGTCTGACTTAATAGGAATGATAGACCTCTCGTATCAACAAAAAGTTCCTTCTTTTTGGGGAGGCCACTCGCAAAGAACTCCAAAGTTAAGCGTGCTAGGTTTGGAGCGATTTGAAGATGGGTGACCGACTGGAAAGTTGGTCTTGAGTGCGCACAGTTGAGAAAAAAATGCGCAGAAAAGACTAGTATTGGTCTGCGAGGTCAGTCAAGATTCCGCCAGGCGTAATGGCTAGCAACCGGTGGATGTGGCCGGAGTGTTACACTAGGCCTCAGAGGTTTTACTGCAGTTGATGGTAATGACTTTTAAGCGGAGGGCTTGCTCTCTTTTGGCATGAAAGTTTTGTGGGTGATATTCTTGATAAAGACAACCATTAGATGGATGCAATAGTTAGAGTGCATGTAGAGGAAGAGTAATGGAGGATAACCTGTGTATACAGGGAGCCGAGAGTTGAAAATCGTCATATTATGTGGCCAAAATTACAAGCCCTAAAGTTGGTTCTAGACTTACCTTGGTTAGTGATTGGAGATTTTAACGAAGCCTTATGGGATTTTGAGCATATGTCGGCCACTCCTCGTCCATAACCTCAGATGGTTACTTTTAGAGATACTCTAGAGGTGTATGGGTTGGTAGACCTAGGTTGCACTGTGGTTCCTTTCGTATACGATAATACGTGCAGTGGGTATGCTAATATAACACAAATGTTCGTTTAAAGCAAGTGGTTGCCTCTAATTCGTGACGAGACATGTTTGCATTTTGCTCTGTCCAACACGTGGCGTTGCCGTGCTCTGATCATGAGTCCGTGTTCTCAAAGGATCTCTAGATTAGGGTAGAGTAGGACCTCAATCTCGGAGGTATGAGGTTTTTCGGGAGAGGGGACATGATCAAAGAGGCCCGAGACTCTGCAGGCAGTTGTTCTCTCTTCATGAAGCTCTAGAAGCGGAACTTTGTGCTTGCATGAAAGGGTTACCTATGGCTCTCTAGCGCAGCGATTCACCTATAATCATTGAGATGGACTGCTTAGTTGCTGGATCTTGACAAATCGACCTATTATTCTATTGTGAAGGAACTCAGACATCTTAGATTCTTAGGCCTCTCCGTGAATCTTGTATTACTCATGTTAGTCATCACTATAATAAAGTCAGGGATTGTTTAGCTAAGTTTACTTGATTGAAAGGTAGAACCATGACTTGGCTCGGTTTTGGGTGTCTAGAAGTCCAGATGCTGTTGAGCTAGCTTTGGCTGATTGTAAGAACATTATGGTTGAGTAATATACAAGTTTTTCACTCTAAAAAAGATACTCCATCTGGATGTACCCCTCTAACCTCTTTCTTCTGGCGCCATACGTAAATGAATACGACACAAGTTTTTATATGTATAATCAATGTGCACAAGGTCCTACTTGTGAGAACAATTTGGCACCACATAAGCTTACGAAAGATCGTAAATTTGACACCCATGCCAGGCATAATTTACATAGTCAATTTGGTATTTGGCACGCCGTGGCTGCCCTTGTCGGCAGGCAAACCAAGTCTTAAATGGAGTGCAGAGTCCTTGTTAGAAATGGATAAAGATGGAATGAAACGTACCAGTCAGAGGCTCTCTTCACCACCACTTGGGATAACAAAGATCCTAAAACCATCGACACAAAATTGGAATGGGAAAACTAGATCTTGCATCTGTGTTGAGCAGCTCACATTTCCCATCCTTGATCGGGAAGGAAATATCTACCCAAGAAAAGCAAACCAATTGACTCACCTCGACTAGCTACCTGGCCTTCTCGACTGCGATGAAAAGAGGCAGGACGGATTCGCGGACAATAATTCCATCCGCCACATTCCAATCCACCGACGTTGACATGCCGCCATACTTGAATGCCTCTCTGCCGCCCGTGACCTGAGTGAGAAGGACGGGCCAGCAATTTTGCATGTCGCACTCTACCTATTCTATCCTCCTCTCCTGCTCGGACGAGGCACGGCCACCCCGCCACCCCGTACAATTCGCCTATAAGAAGCAGCGTACACAATGCTAAGCCTAACCTCACTCCAAGACAGCCACACAAGCTAGACTATCTCCTCAGTAGTATTACCAGAGCCTCCCAGTTAGCAATGGCGAAGTGTCTCGCCGCCGCGCTCCTGCTACTGGCGGTGCTCGCGTCCTGCGACGGGAGGGAGCTGAACGAGAAGGTTGCAGCGACACGCGGTGCCGGCGTCGGCGAGTCCAAGGCGATGGGGTTGCCGGACTTGCCAGCTGTGACTCTCCCCACGGCCCCGACGCTGCCCACACTCCCGACGCTCCCGACGCTCCCCACACTCCCGACGCTCCCGACGCTCCCGCTGGTGGGAGCCATTACCGGTACCAGTACAATTACCGGCCCGGCGGTGGCGCTTCCGGCGATCCCTGCTCACCCTTGATTATCTCTCTACCTGTACGCACTGTCCGGAGGGAAAAACATCGGCGTTGCGCTCATGTCCATGTTCCTTCCTTGATGAGCGTCTGTAACTCTGTATTTATCTTCAGTTAATGTTCTTGTATTTTTCGTTCCTTGATGTGCTACATGTATCATGGACGTAATAAATACTTACTTCATCAGCGTGATCCCCTTCTTGGATAGACACATGAACAGGTTGCAGCATCGACGTACTACTACTTCGTCACTCTAATCTTCTTCTTTTTTGACTCGAATCACCTAATCGCAAAGCCCCTTGTCCAGAGTTGTTCTGTTAGAAAGAACTATGGCAAGTTTCGCGCCACGCCACGCGGCATATTTATCTGAGTTGTTGCAACGTTGAATCATTTGTATTTTGAATTTGTTTGCATTGTTGAGTTCTGTCTTGATCGGGGGCATTATTTTGCTTGTGTTTTGGCAGTGTACCTCAATTTTTTTTGATATTTAACTAGAGAATACCCCGCGTCGGGAACTAGTTGATAACATGACAACAAAAAGTAAGTACTACCGCAGAGTACATAAGAATTCTCTAGTTAACAAAAAAAATAAGTATTATGTGGTAGTACCTAAGAGAGTCATCCACACTAACTTGTGATTGACTTCTAACTTTTTACTTTTGAGGAAATTCCCATTTTTGGTAATTCCCTTCTGGGGAACTTTCTAGTATTATAATACCAGGTTAAAAAAATTATGGACGTACTTTCACAAATTGAAACTTTTGAGTTTTTTTTACTTTCAAAGTTTTGAACTTCCAAAATACCAACTTCTATAATTTGACCATCCATTAATTTGAATTTGGAACTTCAAGTTCAAAATTATGGACTTTTGCAGTTTTGGTCTGAAAAATGTGACTTTTAGAATTTTGAAAATTTCGCAGCAAAAAAGTGTCTGCGAGAGGTATGGTCATCTCGTGCTCGCAGTGACTACATAAGTGAGCACCAGTGAAAGGAGTCCCTTTTCTTTAATACAAGATGAAACTTTTATATTATGTGTCACACGTCTATCCGAAAATACAAGGGTCGTCCTATCTTCCCATTATCAATTTATTTGATCACTTCTAGGCCACGATCCAATAAGCCACCAAACCAATCACACATAACCTAGAGCTTT
>NC_057797.1:710687839-710701692 GCF_018294505.1 Triticum aestivum
ATTTGATCCCATAGACAAAAAAAATGCAAAACTGAAAATAGTAGTCAGAAATAAAAATAATTGTGAGGAATATAAAAAGTATCTCGACAAAGATAGTATTACTACATAATTCCTAGAGAGAAAATCACGAGGATGAATATTATAGAGGCTAAGTTTTCTGATATTGTTATTTTGTAATTTTCATATGGTTTTTGGATACATGCCAAAAATGTACTTAAATGTGATTTTAAAAAGGAGACTTATTTGATTTACATATATATCAAATTTGACTTATATATAAATGGGTAGCTAGAAAGGCATTTAATACCTAAATAATGGACTTTAAAATTATCAATATAATGCAGTGATATGTTACTTGTAGACAAAAAATGGAGTATTTTGTATAAATATTTTTTAAATGATTTGCACAAGATATGTTGTGTTGAAAAAATACTAATGAAATAATGGAACATGAAGGTATGTTTCTAAATACTAATGAAATGTAGTTGTAGTTTAAATTCGATGTAAAAATTAGGGAACAAAGTATTTTGTGGGGTACAAACTTCATATTTTCCTTCAATGATATGATGCCTTTAGTTAGAAAGTAATGTACACCAAGTTCTCACATCCTTGAAAGTTTTAAGCAAATTTATGAGGTCATAACATGAGCCCATGCTGGTTTTCATATATTTTTTGGACAACTTTCAATTAGTTTTTAATAAGTTGCAAGTAATACTAGTGCAGGAACCGCCTTATAGGATTTGCTTATTTGTGTCGATGACAAAGACGCACACCACAAGAACATGATAAAATACCAGTGGCTTGCAACCAAAACAAGGACGTCACTAGCAAGTATGTAGTAGTAGCGCGCTGACCTACTCGAACTCCACTAGTGATTGCCACCCAGAAGGGTGCCAACCCAGCATTACTAGTGGCACGCGAGGAAGGCACATGCCACTGGTTCTTTTTATATTAGTGCCATGCCCATGACGAGGGACGCTACTGATGAGAATTTGTGGAGGGTTACAGTATGGGTCTATTAAATCTACCTGGACGATGAGAATGATGTTAGATGGATCTCGAACTACCCCTAGCTTGGCCTTGTAAGGGGAGGGGGGGAGGCTTAGGGTTACAAGTTTCCTAACCAACCCCGAGCCCTGGTCGACTGAGGAGTCCTTGGCTTGCATGCCAAGATGAAGAACCTTCTAGAAGCCAGGACTCCTATCATGGGGAAGGGCCTAAGTCTCGCCCATTAATGGGATTCCATGGGCCACCCCTGCTATAGTACATCGTCAGTGTTGATCATGTAGTTTTTGAGTTTGTGGAATAGACTATTCATTCTCTCCGAGTGTATAGGCCAATTGCATTTTCACTAAAGAATGAGATAGAGAGAATTCAAACGAGTGCAGATTTTTGGGGGCCGAGCTCCAGTGAGCTCGGTATTTTGAATTTTTTTTCAAAAAGTGTATTTAAAAGTTCCAAAAAAAATCTGAAACAATACAATGAAAACTTATATGTATTCCGCAAGAACGTGTTAAATTTCGTCGAAAAATGTTGTGATTTGTAGGCTGTACAAAAATAACAAATTTCTGGCCCAATAACAAAAATAAAAGGCCCATTAAAAATGTGTATTTGTCCTTTTCCTGTACGCCACATGTAAATGTAAAATACTGTGAAATTTTGCATATACATAGTATACATGTGCATGTGTGTTCAAAAAATAAATTTGGAATTTTTCACGCTAAAAAATTAAAAATTAAAAACGAGCTCACTGGAGCTCGGCCTCCGTTGGCATTTTCCGAACACACTACATATAGATTACAAGGCAACCAACTTGCCATTTGAGCAAATGTGTAGTTATGAAACAAGTGGACAAGATATTTTAATATACCATATCGTACTACTTTGTCCATGTGCGAGATGACGACGTCACGTCTGCTAGATACGCCAATAGAGATGTTGCGGCTGAAACCACATGCAGTCAGAAGCGCCAAAAGAACTAGCGTGCATACCTTAGAGGTTAGAGATGATTGATGTTTCGAAGGGTGAATTGAGTGCTTAAGATCTAATGAATGTCATTTAGTACAAATATTTTCTTAGACGTACCAATTTCTATACTTGATGGGTGATGGAATCATGAAGTAGCCGTGCCGCGGGGAGTAGCAGCTATTTCTTGCCCTTTGCAATAGGTAAGTAGGTCTCGCCTTTGGCGCAGCGGTACTGGGCTGGCCATGTACTGCACTTGTCATGCGAGTTTTTTTCAGTGGCTTTTTTTATCGGGTTTTCACTGTTTTGCATCGGTTTTCTTTGGGTTTGCTTCGGCTTTTCTTTGGTTTTCCTTCATTCTTCAATTTTCAAGGTTTTTATTCAATACATGTATATTTTTTTTCTTACACATTGTACATTTTCCGTATACATCAGAACCTTTTTTACACATCTAACATTTTAAATACACAATTAACATCTTCAAATATATGTTTTGATGTCTACTTTTTCATACACATAATAGATTTTTCATACACATCTAAAACATTTTTATACATGTTAAACATCTTTTTAGATACATGTTTTTAAATATTTTTTCCGTGTGTGTTAAAAAAATCAAACACACGTTGAAATCTATTTTTTAAGTTATACAAACATTTTTTTTAAACTATGGGACATTTCTTAAACTGTATAAATATTTCTAGAAAAATGTCACAAACATATTTTTGAAAGATTTGAATGTTTTCAATGTAATATACATTTTTTGAATGCTATAAACATGTTTTAATTACACAAATATCTTTCTTACATTGGCCCCATTTTTCAAAAAGTATCCCGTACTTTTTTGAAACATGTGAACATTATTCCAGTGATATATACATATTGTTTGAATGGTAAGACTATTTTCTAAAACTCGAACGAATATATTTTATACTGCATGACCATTTTATAAATATTCTATGAACATATTAAAAAATAGCTAAATTAATTTTTCATAATATATGAGCATTTTTTAAAATATAATGAAAAATAAAAGAGGAAAAAAGTGCATGACAACAACATGACGATCCTACATCACTACTGGGTCAACCTACTACCATTTTCATGTAGGCGAGCCGAGCTACTGTCTCACAGAGAACGAGTCATTGCCCCCGGGAGGGGGAGGGGGGGGGGGACCTCTATATCTCATCTTCAGCGAGTCCTGCTTCCGACTCGCTGAAGGGGCGAGCAAGATGAGCCTATAGGACAAATGCTTTCTACCACCAGTGATAGATACCACCACTTGCCTTTTGTATATCATATATACTATTCATCAAAACCGAGAGTATGTACATGTAGTATGTACTATATAACAATGTTTAGGTAGGGTATATATTACCTTTTAAGTAGTATGTGCCATATTTTGAGCATACCCTTTTTTACGTACAAATATGTCCGTATTTCACAAATATGTCACAAGCTATGGGCTCATATGCAATTTTTCGTCTAACTTGCTTTTAAATATCTTAGATATAGTATATGAACTAGAATGATAAATTAGTATACGTACTACCACATAATAATATATGATACATGTGCGGTAACTACCCCGGGTGGTAGGATGCATACTACCACATAGTATTTAGAAAATGTTAATCAGTATTTGAAAAATGTTATTCAAGCATGGGGAAAATATTGAATGTGTATAGAAAAACTGTTGGTCATGTATTAAAAAAAGATGAATTTTTTTATCATGTGTATAAAAATGTTAATCAAGCATTTTCAAAACAATAATGTTGAAAATTATTTGAAAAATGTTAGTCAAGCATTTGGGAAATGTTAAATGTGTATAGAAAAATTGTTGACCATGTGTTGAAAAAAGATGAGAAAAATTGATCATGTATATAAAAATGTTAATCAAGCTTTTGAAAAAATGTTGAACAAGTATTTGAAGAATGTTAATCAAGCATTTGGGAAATGTTAAATGTGTATAGAAAAAACGTTGACAATGTATTAAAATGACGAATTTTTTGATCATGTATATAAAAATGTTAGAAAAGTATAGAAAAAATATTGACCATGTATTTAATAAACTAATCTTGTATTTGAAAAATGTTAACCAAGCATTTGAAAAGGGACCGGGATCCGTCGCAGCAAGCGGGCCGGACAAGCCGGTTTGCATTGGCAGAGGCCCAGTCGGGAGATCTGCTTCGGCAAAGACTCATTTTTTTCTTTCCTTTTTTTTTTTTTGAACACATGTCTAATTTTCAACGCGTCGAGGACGGAGGTTCCTTTGAAGTCGGCACGCAATTGGCACACGAGGTTCAGGTGTGACCTGACTGGAGAGGAGGCCCTCTCTCGCTGCTGGAAGTGGCCGGATAATTATTAGCGCCACTACTCTGGGTTACCATCTGCACCACTTGATTGCTCACCGCATGACTGTCGATCTGCAGGGTGCAGCAGTACAAATACTACAATATTATACTACTGTACTACCATACAACAGCTGACAAGATCCAACTAGTTCCGCGTCATGTCGTATCAGGTAGAGATCTCTATCATGCACCCCATCATGGAGAACGCACGCCGGTCACTGTCGCATTCTCCTGGCTTGTGTCGATCGTGTCTACAGTCTACTGGCTGGCTTGCATGCATGAACAGCAGTAGTACAGTGCATACAGTATACGCATTATCGCACGACAGAAAACCCACTACAGATGGTTGATGAACACTGTGTGTGCCCACGCGTAGTAGTACGTGGACGAGGATACCCTGACGTGGGAGTTCATATATGCGCGGAAGCTTGGCATGCAACGCAAGCTCACTCAGGCTGGCCAGAGAGAGAGGAGGTTTCGTCCTGCAGCTTACAAAGCGAGCGTGGAAGGTTTCGTCTCCATGCATGATGCATGATGTCAGCTCAGTAGCGCACTGTTTGGTGGCTGGTTTGATCGACCGGCCAGCCTGCCAAGAAACTTCACGGCGGACGTACGCTCTGGACCTCAAAGGGAAGGGGACCCTGCCCTCGACGCGCGACGCGTGGGCACCGGCGGGAGCAGACCTGGCAGAGCGTCTCGCCTAACAACGGCAGGGGAGGATGCATGGGCGGGCCTGCCAGTGCCGGGGGTCGAAGAGAGCTCGTGCCAAACTGTTGGGGTGGGGGAGGAAGACGGGGTGAGAGAGAAGGGCAATCAAGGACGGCTGCCGCCGCGTGCAGCGTGCACTGTGCTGTCTTCGTCAGTGACAGCCACGCTATAGGCGCTATTAGCATGCGCAGATGAGAGATGGTGATGGTTACAATTTGAGGGGTGAGATGGGTGATGATTACTACCTAGGCAGCCACGTGACAGAAAGAAGAAGCGCTACTGTGCCATGATGTCCGGAAGTTCTTTCGTGGCTGTGGCTGGTACATGCACCCTTCTTTGTACTCCTACAGTTCGTTGCATGCTACTGACACTAGTGCAGAAATCATTATATTTTAAAAGAAACGTATGCCCAAAAGAACTACGTGATTGATAATTGTCCAAACTTGAAATAATATACCCGGCACGTTGCTGCGGAGTTGGTTGCAATCATTCCAATGAGAATTGGTTGTATGAAACATTATTATTTACACTAACAATGTCTGAACTGAAACTAAAATGCATATACTTTGTTTTGACTATTCTATTTTGTAGCATTTTCCTTGATCTGAGTAGCTTGCATATTGGATGTTGATATAAGTGTTTTTCCCTGCACGGTCGCATGGCTAGGTGACATAGTTGCATGTTAAGAGAATTGAAGTTAGTGGGTGTTGAACATGAGTATAGTGCATGTTAATATATGTGCTTTCCCATGCAAGATGGCATGGTATGGTGGCATAGTTGCATGTTGAAAAAATTGAAGTTAGTGAGGACCAACTATTTAGATATATAGGATACTAGTAAGGTGCGACTTCTGTTACACACCACTAATAATATGCTATTAGTGGCAATGCCTCGAGACAGGAAACACCACTAGTATGTGGACCAAGAACGGCTCTTGGGCTTCGCTTGCTACTAGCATCAAACACAATAAGAGTCGCTACTATGACGATCTCTGGTAGTGTCCAGGTCGACATAGCTGCACTGTGTGTGCTGGCCAATTGAAAGAATGAATCCGAGTGGGTCCGACCTTTTGCTGTTGCGTCCTTTTCTTCATTTAGAATAAAGAAAAGAGGAGATGAACCTAGAGCCTCACACGCCTTCTTTCCCGAGCACGCAACCTCTTCTCCCCTCTCCAAAGAAACACTCTCGTTCGACCTGGATCGGCTCACCCGTACGACCGTCGAGATCATGTCGCCGCCGACGCCGACACCCGCCAGCGGTGGCAGACTGGATCTGGACGTGCTCGTAGCGGCACCATCTGCGTGATCGGGGCCGACGGATTCATCTCTTACCACCTCCGCGAGAAGCTCATGGCCGAGAACCCGCACTCCGTCCTCGCCGTTGACCACCTCACGACACACCCCCGCCCCACCTCGCCGACCGCATCTTCTTCCGCCGCCTCAACGTCAAGAAAGATTCCCGCCTGGAGGGCCTCATCAAGATGTCTGATCTGGTGCGCCCCTCCCCTCCCTTCCCCGCTCACTCCTATCCTCTAATGGTGGATTGGTCTACACAATTTTGTTATTGTTGTTTTTAGTGTTCCTGAGCTTGCTGCGTTTATTTAGGTTTGGATAGTGGGGGAAAAAGTGGGTGAAGGCATTGGTAGTACAAGGAAAGAAGCATATCATCAGGATGCAAAAATATCTTCAAGAAATTTGGCAAGTAAGTTCGCTTTATTGCATATTTGTACCAACCTCTCTAGTTTTGTTTTCGCAGATATAAGATAATATGTTATCTAATCAACTAATCAAGAGATTCATTTTAAATTTGGATTGTTCACATGTTTACTCGAAGCATATATGTCTTGGAATTAGATTGGATACTGTGAGAATATAATGATGATCTGGGTTCATCCGTCATGCGACACATTCTACACTTTTGACCATACATTATGTGTTCCCATGAGAACACATGCACCATGGCCAGCCATCACAATCATGTTCTGAAGGTGAAAATATTTGATTTGTAAAGCCAAGTCTCATTTGTATGTGTTTTGAGAAAATTGTTGGGGATCGTAGCAGAAAACAAAAAAATTTCCTACATTTCACCAAGATCAATCTATGGAGTCAACTAGCAACGAGAGGAGAGTGCATCTACATACCCTTGTAAATCGCGAGCGGAAGCGTTCAAGAGAACGGGGATGATGGAGTCGTACTCGCCGTGATCCAAATCACCGATGACCAAGTGCCGAACGGACGGCACCTCCGCGTTCAACACACGTACGGAACGGATGACGTCTCCTCCTTCTTGATCCAGCAAGGGGGAAGGAGAGGTTGATGAAGATCCAGCAGCACGACGGCGTGGTGGTGGATGCAGCAGTGATCGCAGCAGGGCTTCGCCGAGCTTCTGCGAGAGGGAGAGGTGTAGCAGGGGAGAGGGAGGCTGTTGGGGAACGTTGCAGAAAACAAAAAATTTCCTACTCGTTTCACCAAGATCATCTAGGAGTTCATCTAGCAACGAGTGATTGTATGCATCTACATACCTTTGTAGATCGCGCACGGAAGCGTTCAAAAGAACGGTGATGATGTAGTCGTACTCGACGTGATCCAAATCACCGATGACCAGCGCCGAACGGACGGCACCTCCGCGTTCAACACACGTACGGAACAGCCACGTCTCCTCCTTCTTGATCCAGCAAGGGAGGGAGGAGAGGTTGAGGGAGATGGCACCAGCAGCAGCACGACGGCGTGGTGTTGATGGAGCTGCAGTACTCCGGCAGAGCTTCGCTAAGCACTATGGAGGAGGAGGTGTTGGGGAGGGAGAAGGAGGCAACCAAAGGCCAAGGCGTTCAGGTCTGAAGTCCCTCCTCTCCCCCACTATATATAGGAGGGCCAAGGGGGGGTGGCCGGCCCTAGGAGATCCAATCTCCTAGGGGGTGCGGCGGCCAAGGGGGGTTTCCCTCCCCCCCAAGGCACCTAGGAGGTGCCTTCCCCTCCTAGGACTCTTCCCCCTTCAAACCCTAGGTGCATGGGCCTATGTGGGGCTGGTGCCCTTGGCCCATTAGGCCAAGGCGCACCCCCTACAGCCCATGTGGCCCCCCGGGACAGGTGGACCCACCCGGTGGACCCCCGGGACCCTTCCGGTGGTCCCGGTACAATACCGATAACCCCAAAACTTGTCCCGATGCCCGAAACAGGACTTCCCATATATAAATCTTTACCTCCGGACCATTCCGGAACTCCTCGTGACGTCCGGGATCTCATCCGGGACTCCGAACAACATTCGGGTTACTGCATATACATATCCCTACAACCCTAGCTTAACCGAACCTTAAGTGTGTAGACCCTACGGGTTCGGGAGACAAGCAGACATGACCGAGATGACTCTCCGGTCAATAACCAACAGCGGGATCTGGATACCCATGTTGGCTCCCACATGCTCCACGATGATCTCATCGGATGAACCACGATGTCGAGGATTCAATCAACCCCGTACGCTATTCCCTTTGTCTATCGATATGTTACTTGCCCGAGATTCGATCGTCGGTATCCCAATACCTCGTTCAATCTCGTTACCAGCAAGTCACTTTACTCATACCGTAATGCATGATCCCGTGACCAGACACTTGGTCACTCTGAGCTCATTATGATGATGCATTACCGAGTGGGCCCAGTGATACCTCTCCGTCATACGGAGTGACAAATCCCAGTCTTGATCCATGTCACCCAACAGATACTTTCGGAGATACCCGTAGTCTACCTTTATAGTCACCCAGTTACGTTGTGACGTTTGGCATACCCAAAGCACTCCTACGGTATCCGGGAGTTACACGATCTCATGGTCTAAGGAAAAGATACTTTGACATTCGAAAACTCTAGCAAACGAACTATACGATCTTGTGCTATGTTTAGGATTGGGTCTTGTCCATCACATCATTCTCCTAATGATGTGATCTCGTTATCAATGACATCCAGTGTCCATAGTCAGGAAACCATGACTATCTGTTGATCAACGAGCTAGTCAACTAGAGGCTCACTAGGGACATGTCGGTGTCTGTTATTCACACATGTATTACGATTTCCGGATAACACAATTATAGCATGAATAAAGACAATTATCATGAACAAGGAAATATAATAATAATGCTTTTATTATTGCCTCTAGGGCATATTTCCAACAGTCTCCCACTTGCACTAGAGTCAATAATCTAGTTACATTGTGATGAATCGAACACCCATGGAATTTTGGTGTTGATCATGTTTTGCTCTAGGGAGAGGTTTAGTCAACGGATCTGCTATATTCAGGTCCGTATGTACTTTACAAATCTCTATGTCTCCATCTTGAACATTTTCACGAATGGAGTTGAAGCGACGCTTGATGTGCCTTGTCTTCTTGTGAAACCTGGGCTCCTTGGCAAGTGCAATAGCTCCAGTGTTGTCACAGAAGAGCTTGATCGGCCCCGATGCATTGGGTATGACTCCTAGGTCGGTGATGAACTCCTTCACCCATATTGCTTCATGTGCTGCCTCCGAGGCTGCCATGTACTCCGCTTCACATGTAGATCCCGCCACGACGCTTTGCTTGCAACTGCACCAGCTTACTGCCCCACCATTCAAAATATACACGTATCCGGTTTGTGACTTAGAGTCATCCAGATCTGTGTCGAAGCTAGCGTCGACGTAACCCTTTACGACGAGCTCTTCGTCACCTTCATAAACGAGAAACATTTCCTTAGTCCTTTTCAGGTACTTTAGGATATTTTTGACCGCTGTCTAGTGTTCCTTGCCGGGATTACTTTGGTACCTTCCTACCAAACTGACGGCAAGGTTTACATCAGGTCTGGTACACAGCATGGCATACATAATAGAACCTATTGCTGAGGCATAGGGGATGACGCTCATCTCTTCTATATCTTCTGCCGTGGTCGGACATTGAGCTGAGCTCAATTTCACACCTTGTAACACAGGCAAGAACCCCTTCTTGGATTGATCCATATTGAACTTCTTCAATATCTTATCAAGGTATGTGCTTTGTGAAAGACCTATGAGGCGTCTCGATCTATCTCTATAGATTTTGATGCCTAATATATAAGCAGCTTCTCCAAGGTCCTTCATTGAAAAACTTTTATTCAAGTAGGCCTTGATGCTGTCCAAGAGTTCTATATCATTTCCCATCAAAAGTATGTCATCTACATATAATATGAGAAATGCTACAGAGCTCCCACTCACTTTCTTGTAAACGCAGGCTTCTCCATAAGTCTGTGTAAACCCAAACGCTTTGATCATCTCATCAAAGCGAATGTTCCAACTCCGAGATGCTTGCACCAGCCCATAAATCGAGCGTTGGAGCTTGCATACTTTGTCAGCATTCTTAGGATCGACAAAACCTTCCGGCTGCATCATATACAATTCTTCCTTAAGGAAACCATTAAGGAATGCCGTTTTGACGTCCATTTGCCATATTTCGTAATCATAGAATGCGGCAATTGCTAACATGATTCGGACGGACTTCAGCTTCGCTACCGGTGAGAAAGTCTCATCGTAGTCAACCCCTTGAACTTGTCGATAACCCTTAGCAACAAGCCGAGCTTTATAGATGGTCACATTACCATCCGCGTCTGTCTTCTTCTTAAAGATCCATTTATTTTCTATGGCTCGCCGTTCAACGGGCAAGTCAGTCAAAGTCCATACTTCGTTTTCATACATGGATCCTATCTCGGATTTCATGGCTTCTAGCCATTTGTCGGAATCCGGGCCCGCCATCGCTTCTTCATAGTTCGAAGGTTCACCGTTGTCTAACAACATGATTTCCAAGACAGGGTTGCCGTACCACTCTGGTGCGGAACGTGTCCTTGTGAACCTTCGAATTTCAGTAGGGGCTTGATCAGAAGTATCTTGATCATTATCATTAACTTCCTCTCTAGTCGGTGCTGGCACCTCAGGAACATTTTCTTGAGTTGCGCCATTTTCCGGTTCAAGAGGCAATACTTGACATTGGAAAACTCTAGCAAACGAACTATACGATCTTGTGCTATGTTTAGGATTGGGTCTTGTCCATCACATCATTCTCCCAATGATGTGATCTCGTTATCAATGACATCTAGTGTCCATAGTCAGGAAACCATGACTATCTGTTGATCAACGAGCTAGTCAACTAGAGGCTCACTAGGGACACGTTGGTGTCTGTTATTCACACATGTATTACGATTTCCGGATAACACAATTATAGCATGAATAAAGACAATTATCATGAACAAGGAAATATAATAATAATGCTTTTATTATTGCCTCTAGGGCATATTTCCAACAGTCTCCCACTTGCACTAGAGTCAATAATCTAGTTACATTGTGATGAATCGAACACCCATGGAATTCTGGTGTTGATCATGTTTTGCTCTAGGGAGAGGTTTAGTCAACGGATCTGCTATATTCAGGTCCGTATGTACTTTACAAATCTCTATGTCTCCATCTTGAACATTTTCACGAATAGAGTTGAAGCGACGCTTGATGTGCCTTGTCTTCTTGTGAAACCTGGGCTCCTTGGCAAGTGCAATAGCTCCAGTGTTGTCACAGAAGAGCTTGATCGGCCCCGACGCATTGGGTATGACTCCTAGGTCGGTGATGAACTCCTTCACCCATATTGCTTCATGTGCTGCCTCCGAGGCTGCCATGTACTCCGCTTCACATGTAGATCCCGCCACGACGCTTTGCTTGCAACTGCACCAGCTTACTGCCCCACCATTCAAAATATACACGTATCCGGTTTGTGACTTAGAGTCATCCAGATCTGTGTCGAAGCTAGCGTCGACGTAACCCTTTACGACGAGCTCTTCGTCACCTCCATAAACGAGAAACATTTCCTTAGTCCTTTTCAGGTACTTCAGGATATTCTTGACCGCTGTCCAGTGTTCCTTGCCGGGATTACTTTGGTGCCTTCCTACCAAACTGACGGCAAGGTTAACATCAGGTCTGGTACACAACATGGCATACATAATAGAACCTATGGCTGAGGCATAGGGGATGACGCTCATCTCTTCTATATCTTCTGCCATGGTCGGACATTGAGCTGAGCTCAATTTCACACCTTGTAACACAGGCAAGAACCCTTTCTTGGATTGATCCATTTTGAACTTCTTCAATATCTTATCAAGGTATGTGCTTTGTGAAAGACCTATGAGGCGTCTCGATCTATCTCTATAGATTTTGATGCCTAATATATAAGCAGCTTCTCCAAGGTCCTTCATTGAAAAACTTTTATTCAAGTAGGCCTTGATGCTGTCCAAGAGTTCTATATCATTTCCCATCAAAAGTATGTCATCTACATATAATATGAGAAATGCTACAGAGCTCCCACTCACTTTCTTGTAAACGCAGGCTTCTCCATAAGTCTGTGTAAACCCAAACGCTTTGATCATCTCATCAAAGCGAATGTTCCAACTCCGAGATGCTTGCACCAGCCCATAAATCGAGCGTTGGAGCTTGCACACTTTGTCAGCATTCTTAGGATCGACAAAACCTTCCGGCTGTATCATATACAATTCTTCCTTAAGGAAACCATTAAGGAATGCCGTTTTGACGTCCATTTGCCATATTTCGTAATCATAGAATGCGGCAATTGCTAACATGATTCGGACGGACTTCAGCTTCGCTACCGGTGAGAAAGTCTCATCGTAGTCAACCCCTTGAACTTGTCGATAACCCTTAGCGACAAGCCGAGCTTTATAGATGGTCACATTACCATCTGCGTCTGTCTTCCTCTTAAATATCCATTTATTTTCTATGGCTCGCCGCTCAACGGGCAAGTCAGTCAAAGTCCATACTTTGTTTTCATACATGGATCCTATCTCGGATTTCATGGCTTCTAGCCATTTGTCGGAATCCGGTCCCGCCATCGCTTCTTCATAGTTCGAAGGTTCACCGTTGTCTAACAACATGATTTCCAAGACAGGGTTGCCGTACCACTCTGGTGCGGAACGTGTCCTTGTGGACCTTCGAATTTCAGTAGGAGCTTGATCAGAAGTATCTTGATCATTATCATTAACTTCCTCTCTAGTCGGTGCTGGCACCTCAGGAACATTTTCTTGAGTTGCGCCATTTCCCGGTTCAAGAGGCAATACTTCATCAAGCTCTACTTTCCTCCCACTTACTTCTTTCGAGAGAAACTCTTTCTCCAGAAAGGACCCATTCTTGGCAACAAAGATCTTGCCTTCGGATCTGAGGTAGAAGGTGTACCCAATAGTTTCTTTTGGGTACCCTATGAAGACACATTTTTCCGATTTGGGTTCGAGCTTTTCAGGTTGAAGTTTCTTGACATAAGCATCGCATCCCCAAACTTTTAGAAACGACAGCTTAGGTTTCTTCCAAAACCACAATTCATACGGTGTCGTCTCAACGGATTTCAACGGAGCCCTATTTAAAGTGAATGCGGCAGTCTCTAAAGCATAGCCCCAAAAAGAAAGCGGTAAATCGGTAAGAGACATCATAGATCGCACCATATCTAACAGAGTGCGATTACGACGTTCGGACACACCATTACGCTGAGGTGTTCCAGGCGGCGTGAGTTGTGAAACTATTCCACATTTTCTTAAGTGTGCCCCAAACTCGTGACTCAAGTATTCTCCTCCACGATCTGATCGTAGAAACTTGATTTTCCTGTCACGTTGATTTTCAACCTCACTCTGAAATTCCTTGAACTTTTCAAAGGTTTCAGACTTGTGTTTCATTAAGTAGATATACCCATACCTACTTAAATCATCAGTGAGGGTGAGAACATAACGATAGCCACCGCGAGCCTCAACACTCATTGGACCGCACACATCAGTATGTATGATTTCCAATAAGTCGGTTG
>NC_057797.1:710701801-710702741 GCF_018294505.1 Triticum aestivum
GTTTCTTCCCAAACCATAATTCATACGGTGTCGTCTCAACGGATTTCGACGGAGCCCTATTTAAAGTGAATGCGGCAGTCTCTAAAGCATAGCCCCAAAAAGAAAGCGGTAAATCGGTAAGAGACATCATAGATCGCACCATATCTAACAGAGTGCGATTACGACGTTCGGACACACCATTACGCTGAGGTGTTCCAGGCGGCGTGAGTTGTGAAACTATTCCACATTTTCTTAAGTGTGCCCCAAACTCGTGACTCAAGTATTCTCCTCCACGATCTGATCGTAGAAACTTGATTTTCCTGTCACGTTGATTTTCAACCTCACTCTGAAATTCCTTGAACTTTTCAAAGGTTTCAGACTTGTGTTTCATTAAGTAGATATACCCATACCTACTTAAATCATCAGTGAGGGTGAGAACATACCGATAGCCACCGCGAGCCTCAACACTCATCGGACCGCACACATCAGTATGTATGATTTCCAATAAGTCAGTTGCTCGCTCCATTGTTCCTGAGAACGGAGTCTTGGTCATTTTACCCATAAGGCATGGTTCGCACGTGTCAAATGATTCATAATCAAGAGACTCTAAAAGTCCATCAGCATGGAGCTTCTTCATGCGTTTAACACCTATGTGACCAAGGCGGCAGTGCCACAAGTATGTGGGACTATCATTATCAACCTTACTTCTTTTGGTACTCACATTATGAATATGTGTAGCATCACGTTCGAGATTCATAAGGAATAAACCATTCACCATAGGAGCATGACCATAAAACATATCTCTCATAAAAACGGAACAACCATTATTCTCAGATTTAAAAGAGTAGCCATCTCGAATTAAACGAGATCCCGATACAATGTTCATGCTCAAAGCTGGCACTAAATAACAATTATTAAGGTTTAAAACTAATCCCGAAGGGAGATGCAGAGGTAGCGTGCC
>NC_057797.1:710702922-710720409 GCF_018294505.1 Triticum aestivum
TATACCCATACCTACTTAAATCATCAGTGAGGGTGAGAACATAACGATAGCCACCGCGAGCCTCAACACTCATTGGACCGCACACATCAGTATGTATGATTTCCAATAAGTCGGTTGCTCGCTCCATTGTTCCTGAGAACGGAGTCTTGGTCATTTTACCCATAAGGCATGGTTCGCACGTGTCAAATGATTCATAATCAAGAGACTCTAAAAGTCCATCAGCATGGAGCTTCTTCATGCGTTTGACACCTATGTGACCAAGGCGGCAGTGCCACAGGTATGTGGGACTATCATTATTAACCTTACTTCTTTTGGTACTCACATTATGAATATGTGTAGCATCACGTTCGAGATTCATAAGGAATAAACCATTCACCATAGGAGCATGACCATAAAACATATCTCTCATAAAAATGGAACAACCATTAAAAAGAGTAGCCATCTCGAATTAAACGAGATCCCGATACAATGTTCATGCTCAAAGCTAGCACTAAATAACAATTATTAAGGTTTAAAACTAATCCCGAAGGGAGATGCAGAGGTAGCATGCCGACGGCGATCACATTGACCTTGGAACCATTCCCGACGCGCATCGTCACCTCGTCCCTTGCCAGTTTCCGCTTATTCCGCAGCCCCTGCTTTGAGTTACAAATGTGAGCAACTGCACCGGTATCAAATACCCAGGAGCTACTACGGGCACTAGTAAGGTACACATCAATTACATGTATATCACATATACCTTTTGTTTTGCCGGACTTCTTATCCGCTAAGTACTTAGGGCAGTTCCGCTTCCAGTGACCGCTTCCCTTGCAATAAAAGCACTCAGTCTCGGGCTTGGGTCCATTCTTTGGCTTCTTCCCGGCAGCTTGCTTGCCGGGCGCGGCAACCTCCTTGCTGTCCTTCTTGAAGTTCTTTTTACCCTTGCCTTTCTTGAACTTAGTGGTTTTATTGACCATCAACACTTGATGTTCCTTCCTGACTTCTACCTCCGCTGATTTCAGCATAGCAAATACTTCAGGAATGGTCTTTTCCATCCCCTGCATATTGAAGTTCATCACAAAGCTCTTGTAGCTTGGTGGAAGCGACTGGAGGATTCTGTCAATGACCGCATCATCCGGGAGATTAACTCCCAGCTGAGTCAAGCGGTTATGCAACCCAGACATAGTGAGTATGTGCTCACTGACAGAACTGTTTTCCTCCATCTTACAGCTGAAGAATTTGTCGGAGACTTCATATCTCTCGACCCGGGCATGAGCTTGGAAAACCATTTTCAGCTCTTCGAACATCTCATATGCTCCATGTCTCTCAAAACGCTTTTGGAGCCCCGGCTCTAGGCTGTAAAGCATGCCGCACTAAACGAGGGAGTAGTCATCGGAACGTGCCTGCCAAGCGTTCATAACGTCTTGTTCCGCAGGGAGAACGGGTGCGTCACCAAGCGGGGCTTGTAGGACATAATCTTTCTTGGCAGCTATGAGGATGATCCTCAGGTTCCGGACCCAGTCCGTATAGTTGCTGCCATCGTCTTTCAGCTTAGTTTTCTCTAGGAACGCGTTGAAGTTGAGGACTACGTTGGCCATTTGATCTACAAGACATATTGTAAAATTATTTAGACTAAGTTCATGATAATTAAGTTCAACTAATCAAATTATTAATGAACTCCCACTTAGATTAGACATCCCTCTAGTCATCTAAGTATTACATGATCCGAGTTAAACTAGACCGTGTCCGATCATCACGTGAGACGGACTAGTCAACATCGGTGAACATCTTCATGTTGATCGTATCTTCTATACGACTCATGCTCGACCTTTCGGTCTTCTGTGTTCCGAGGCCATGTATGTACATGCTAGGCTCGTCAAGTCAACCTAAGTGTTTGCATGTGTAAATCTGTCTTACACCCGTTGTATGTGAACGTCTGAATAAAACACCCGATCATCACGTGGTGTTTTGAAACAGCGAACTGTCGCAACGGTGCACAGTTAGGGGGAACACTTCTTGAAATTATTGTGAGGGATCATCTTATTTACTACCGTCGTTCTAAGTAAACAAGATGCAAAATATGATAAACATCACATGCAATCAAATAATAAATGTGACATGATATGGCCAATATCACACAGCTCCTTTGATCTCCATCTTGGGGCTCCATGATCATCTTGTCACCGGCTTGACACCATGATCTCCATCATCATGATCTCCATCATCGTGTCTCCATGAAGTTGCTCGCCAACTATTACTTCTACTACTATGGCTAATGCGTTTAGCAATAAAGTAAAGTAATTTACATGGCGTTTCTTGATGACACGCAGGTCATATAAAAGAATAAAGACAACTCCTATGGCTCCTGCCGGTTGTCATACTCATCGACATGCAAGTCGTGAATCCTATTACAATAGCATGAGCATCTCATACATTACATATAGATCATTCATCATTCATCACAACTTTGGCCATATCATATCACAAACCACTTGCTGCAAAAACAAGTTAGACGTCCTCTAATGTTGTTGCAAGTTTTACGTGGCTGAATTAGGGTTCTAGCAAGAACGTTTTCTTACCTACGTTAAAGCCACAACGTGATTTGTCAACTTCTATTTACCCTTCATAAGGACCCTGTTCATCGATTCCGCTCCAACTAAAGTAGGAGAGACAGACACCCGCCAGCCACCTTATGCAACTAGTGCATGTTAGTCGGTGGAACCGGTCTCACGTAAGCGTACGTGTAAGGTTGGTCCGGGCCGCTTCATCCCACAATACCGCTGAAGCAAGAAAGGACTAGTAACGGCAAGAAAGTTGACAAATCTACGCCCACAACTAATTGTGTTCTACTCGCGCAAGAAGAACTACGCATAGACCTGGCTCTGATACCACTGTTGGGGAACGTTGCAGAAAACAAAAATTTTCCTACTCGTTTCACCAAGATCATCTAGGAGTTCATCTAGCAACGAGTGATTGGATGCATCTACATACCTTTGTAGATCGCGCACGGAAGCGTTCAAAAGAACGGTGATGATGTAGTCGTACTCGACGTGATCCAAATCACCGATGACCAGCGCCGAACGGACGACACCTCCGCGTTCAACACACGTACGGAACAGCCACGTCTCCTCCTTCTTGATCCAGCAAGGGAGGGAGGAGAGGTTGAGGGAGATGGCACCAGCAGCAGCACGACGGCGTGGTGTTGATGGAGCTGCAGTACTCCGGCAGAGCTTCGCTAAGCACTATGGAGGAGGAGGTGTTGGGGAGGGAGAAGGAGGCAACCAAAGGCCAAGGCGTTCAGGTCTGAAGTCCCTCCTCTTCCCCACTATATATAGGAGGGCCAAGGGGGGGTGGCCAGCCCTAGGAGATCCAATCTCCTAGGGGGTGCGGCGGCCAAGGGGGGTTTCCCTCCCCCCAAGGCACCTAGGAGGTGCCTTCCCCTCCTAGGACTCTTCCCCCTTCAAACCCTAGGCGCATGGGCCTATGTGGGGCTGGTGCCCTTGGCCCATTAGGCCAAGGCGCACCCCCTACAGCCCATGTGGCCCCCCGGGACAGGTGGACCCACCCGGTGGACCCCCGGGACCCTTCCGGTGGTCCCGGTACAATACCGATAACCCCGAAACTTGTCCCGATGCCCGAAACAGGACTTCCCATATATAAATCTTTACCTCCGGACCATTCCGGAACTCCTCGTGACGTCCGGGATCTCATCCGGGACTCCGAACAACATTCGGGTTACTGCATATACATATCCCTACAACCCTAGCGTAACCGAACCTTAAGTGTGTAGATCCTACGGGTTCGGGAGACAAGCAGACATGACCGAGACGACTCTCCGGTCAATAACCAACAGCGGGATCTGGATACCCATGTTGGCTCCCACATGCTCCACGATGATCTCATCGGATGAACCACGATGTCGAGGATTCAATCAACCCCGTACGCTATTCCCTTTGTCTATCGATATGTTACTTGCCCGAGATTCGATCGTGGGTATCCCAATACCTCGTTCAATCTCGTTACCAGCAAGTCACTTTACTCGTACCGTAATGCATGATCCCATGACCAGACACTTGGTCACTCTGAGCTCATTATGATGATGCATTACCGAGTGGGCCCAGTGATACCTCTTCGTCATACGGAGTGACAAATCCCAGTCTTGATCCATGTCACCCAACAGATACTTTAGGAGATACCCGTAGTCTACCTTTATAGTCACCCAGTTACGTTGTGACGTTTGGCATACCCAAAGCACTCCTACGGTATCCGGGAGTTACACGATCTCATGGTCTAAGGAAAAGATACTTTGACATTCGAAAACTCTAGCAAACGAACTATACGATCTTGTGCTATGTTTAGGATTGGGTCTTGTCCATCACATCATTCTCCTAATGATGTGATCTCGTTATCAATGACATCCAGTGTCCATAGTCAGGAAACCATGACTATCTGTTGATCAACGAGCTAGTCAACTAGAGGCTCACTAGGGACATGTCGGTGTCTGTTATTCACACATGTATTACGATTTCCGGATAACACAATTATAGCATGAATAAAGAAAATTATCATGAACAAGGAAATATAATAATAATGCTTTTATTATTGCCTCTAGGGCATATTTCCAACAGAGGCGCCAAGACTTGAGGTGCGGCTGCCCTCCCTTCCCCCCTTTATATAGGCCCCACAGGGGGGTGCGCCGGCCCTAGGAGATGGGATCTCCTAGGGGGGCGGCGGCCAAGGGGTGGAGTACCCCCCAAGGCAAGTGGAGGCGCCCCCTCCCCTAGGGTTCCCAACCCTAGGCGCATGGGGGGCAAAAGGGGGGGGGGCGCACCAGCCCACTATGGGCTGGTTCCCCTCCAAACTTCAGCCCATGGGGCCCTCCGGGATGGGTGGCCCCTCCCCGTGGACCCCTGGGACCCATCCGGTGGTCCCGGTACAATACCGGTGACCCCGAAACTTTCCCGATGGCCGAAACTACACTTCCTATATATAATTCTTCACCTCCGGACCATTCCGGAACTCCTCGTGACGTCCAGTATCTCATCCGGGACTCCAAACAACTTTCATATTACTGCATACTCATATCTATACAACCCTAGCGTCACCGAGCCTTAAGTGTGTAGACCCTACGGGTTCGGGAGACAAGCAGACATGACCGAGACGACTCTCTGGTCAATAACCAACAGCGGGATCTGGATACCCATGTTGACTCCCACATGCTCCTCGATGATCTCATCGGATGAACCACGATGTCGAGGACCTAATCAATCCCGTACTCAATTCCCTTTGTCAATCGGTGCGTTACTTGCCCGAGACTCGATCGTCGGTATCCCAATACCTTGTTTAGTCTCGTTACCGGCAAGTCACTTTACTCGTACCGTAATGCATGATCCCGTGATCAACCACTTGATCACATTGAGCTCATTATGATGATGCATTACCGAGCGGGCCCAGAGATACCTCTCCGTCATACGGAGTGACAAATCCCAGTCTCGATTCGTGCCAACCCAACAGACACTTTCGGGGTTACCTGTAATGTACCTTTATAGTCACCCAGTTACGTTGTGACGTTTGGCACACCCAAGGCACTCCTACGGTATCCGGGAGTTGCACAATCTCATGGTCTAAGGAAATGATACTTGACATCCAGAAAAGCTACAGCAGATGAACTACATGATCTTTGTGCTATGCTTAGGTTTGGGTCTTGTCCATCACATCATTCTCCTAATGATGTGATCCCGTTATCAATGACATCCCCATGTTCATAGCCAGGAAACCATGACTATCTGTTGATCAACGAGCTAGTCAACTAGAGGCTCACTAGGGACACATTGTGGTCTATGTATTCACACATGTGTTACGATTTCCGGATAATACAATTATAGCATGAATAATAGACAATTATCATGAACAAGGAAATATAATAATCATTTTATTATTGCCTCTAGGGCATATTTCCAACAGTCTCCCACTTACACTAGAGTCAATCATCTAGTTACATTGTGATGAATCGAACACCCATGGAATTCTCGTGTTGATCATGTTTTGCTCTAGGGAGAGGTTTAGTCAACAGATCTGCTACATTCAGGTCCGTATGTACTTTACAAATCTCTATGTCTCCATTTTAAACACTTTCATGAATGGAGTTGAAGCGACGCTTGATATGCCTTGTCTTCCTGTGAAACCTGGGCTCCTTGGCAAGGGCAATAGCTCCAGTGTTGTCACAGAAGAGAGTCATCGGGCCCGACGCATTGGGTATGACTCCTAGGTCGGTAATGAACTCCTTCACCCAGACTGCTTCATGTGCTGCCTTTGAGGCTGCCATGTACTCCGCTTCACATGTAGATCCCGCCACAACGCTTTGCTTGCAACTGCACCAGCTTACTGCCCCACCATTCAAAATATACACGTATCCGGTTTGTGACTTAGAGTCATCCAGATCTGTGTCGAAGCTAGCATCGACGTAACCCTTTACGATGAGCTCTTCGTCACCTCCATAAACGAGAAACATTTCCTTAGTCCTTTTCAGGTACTTTAGGATATTTTTGACCGCTGTCCAGTGTTCCATGCCGGGATTACTTTGGTACCTTCCTACCAAACTTACGGCAAGGTTTACATCAGGTCTGGTACACAGCATAGCATACATGATAGACCCTATGGCCGAGGCATAGGGGACGACACTCATCTTTTCTCTATCTTCTGCCGTGGTCGGGCATTGAGCCATGCTCAATCTCGTACCTTGCAATACAGGCAAGAACCCCTTCTTTGACTGATCCATTTTGAACTTCTTCAATATCTTGTCAAGGTACGTACTCTGTGAAAGACCAATGAGGTGTCTCGATCTATCTCTATAGATCTTGATGCCTAATATATAAGCAGCTTCTCCAAGGTCCTTCGTCGAAAAACACTTGTTCAAATAGGCCTTTATGCTTTCCAAGAATTCTATATCATTTCCCATCAACAGTATGTCATCCACATACAATATGAGAAATGCTACAGAGCTCCCACTCACTTTCTTGTAAATGCAGGCTTCTCCACAAGTCTGCATAAACCCAAACACTTTGATCATCTCATCAAAGCGAATGTTCCAACTCCGAGATGCTTGCACCAGCCCATAAATCGAGCGTTGGAGCTTGCACACCTTGTCAGCATTCTTAGGATCGACAAAACCTTCCGGTTGCATCATATACAATTCTTCCTTAAGGAAACCATTAAGGAATGCCGTTTTGACGTCCATTTGCCATATCTCATAATCATAGAATGCGGAAATTGCTAACATGATTCGGACGGACTTCAGCTTCACTACGGGTGAGAAAGTCTCATCGTAGTCGACCCCTTGAACTTGTCGATAACCCTTAGCGACAAGCCGAGCTTTATAGATGGTCACATTACCATCCGCGTATGTCTTCTTCTTAAAGATCCATTTATTTTCTATGGCTTGCCGATCAACGGGCAAGTCAGTCAAAGTCCATACTTCGTTTTCATACATGGATCCTATCTCGGATTTCATGTCTTCCAGCCACTTGTCAGAATCCGGGCCCGCCATCGCTTCTTCATAGTTCGAAGGTTCACCGTTGTCTAACAACATGATTTCCAAGACAGGGTTGCCGTACCACTCTGGTGCGGAACGTGTCCTTATGGACCTACGAAGTTCAGTAGCAACTTGATCTGAAGTTTCATGATCATCATCATCAACTTCCTCTCTAGTCGGTGCAGGCACCTCAGGAACATTTTCTTGAGCTGTGCCACTTACTGGTTCAAGAGGTAATACTTCATCAAGTTCTACCTTCCTCCCACTTATTTCTTTCGAGAGAAACTCTTTCTCTAGAAAGGACCCATTCTTGGCAACAAAGATCTTGCCTTCGGATCTGAGGTAGAAGGTATACCCAACAGTTTCTTTAGGGTATCCTATGAAGACGCATTTTTCCGAATTGGGTTCGAGCTTTTCAGGTTGAATTTTCTTGACATAAGCATCGCATCCCCAAACTTTTAGAAACGACAGCTTAGGTTTTTTCCCAAACCATAATTCACACGGTGTCATCTCAACGGATTTCGACGGAGCCCTATTTAAAGTGAATGCGGCAGTCTCTAAAGCATAGCCCCAAAATGATAGCGGTAAATTGGTAAGAGACATCATAGATCGCACCATATCTAATAGAGTGCGATTACGATGTTCGGACACGCCATTACGCTGAGGTGTTCCAGGCGGCGTGAGTTGTGAAACTATCCCACATTTTCTTAAGTGTGTGCCAAATTCGTGACTCAAGTATTCTCCCCCGCGATCTGATCGCAAGAACTTGATTTTCCTGTCACGTTGATTCTCAACCTCACTCTGAAATTCCTTGAACTTTTCAAAGGTCTCAGACTTGTGTTTCATTAAGTAGACATACCCATATCTACTCAAGTCATCAGTGAGGGTGAGAACATAACGATAGCCACCGCGAGCCTCAACACTCATTGGACCGCACACATCAGTATGTATGATTTCCAATAAGTTGGTTGCTCGCTCCATTGTTCCTGAGAATGGAGTCTTGGTCATTTTACCCATGAGGCATGGTTCGCACGTGTCAAATGATTCGTAATCAAGAGACTCTAAAAGTCCATCTGCATGGAGCTTCTTCATGCGTTTGACACCTATGTGACCAAGGCGGCAGTGCCACAAGTATGTGGGAGTATCATTATCAACCTTACATTATTTGGTATTCACACTATGAATATGTGTAGCATTACGCTCGAGATTCATTAAGAATAAACCATTCACCATCGGAGCATGACCATAAAACATATCTCTCATATAAATAGAACAACCATTATTCTCAGATTTAAATGAGTAGCCATCTCGTATTAAATGAGATCCTGATACAATGTTCATGCTCAAAGCTGGCACTAAATAACAATTATTGAGGTTTAAAACTAATCTCGTAGGTAAGTGTAGAGGTAGCGTGCCGACGGCGATCACATCGACCTTGGAACCATTCCCGACGCGCATCGTCACCTCGTCCTTCGCCAGTCTCCGCTTATTCCGCAGCTCCTGCTTTGAGTTATAAATATGAGCAACCGCACCGGTATCAAATACCCAGGAGCTACTACGAGTACTGGTAAGGTACACATCAATTACATGTATATCACATATACCTTTTGTGATGCCGGCCTTCTTGTCCGCTAAGTATTTGGGGCAGTTCCGCTTCCAGTGACCACTTCTCTTGCAATAAAAGCACTCAGTCTCGGGCTTGGGTCCATTCTTTGGCTTCTTCCCGGCAGCTTGCTTACCGGGCGCGGCAACTCCCTTGCCGTCCTTCTTGAAGTTCTTCTTACCCTTGCCTTTCTTGAACTTAGTGGTTTTATTCACCATCAACACTTGATGTTCCTTTTTGACTTCTACCTCTGCTGATTTCAGCATTGCAAATACTTCAGGAATGGTCTTTTCCATCCCCTGCATATTGAAGTTCATCACAAAGCTCTTGTAGCTCAGTGGAAGCGACTGAAGGATTCTGTCAATGACCGCGTCATCCGGGAGATTAACTCCCAGCTGAGTCAAGCGGTTATGTAACCCAGACATTTTGAGTATGTGCTCACTGACAGAACTATTTTCCTCCATCTTACAGCTGAAGAACTTGTCGTAGACTTCATATCTCTCGACCCGGGCATGAGCTTGGAAAACCATTTTCAGCTCTTCGAACATCTCATATGCTCCGTGTCGCTCAAAATGCTTTTGGAGCCCTGGTTCTAAGATGTAAAGCATGCCGCACTGAATGAGGGAGTAATCATCAGCACGTGTCTGCCAAGCATTCATAACGTCTTGGTTCTGTGGGACGAGGGCGTCACCTAGCGGTGCTTCTAGGACATAATCTTTCTTGGCAGCTATGAGGATGATCCTTAGGTTCCGGACCCACTCCGTATAGTTGTTGCCATCGTCTTTCAGCTTGGTTTTCTCTAGGAACGCGTTGAAATTGAGGACAACGCTGGCCATTTGATCTACAAGACATATTGTAAAGATTTTAGACTAAGTTCATGATAATTAAGTTCATCTAATCAAATTATTCAATGAACTCCCACTTAGATAGACATCCCTCCAGTCATCTAAGTATAACATGATCCGAGTTGACTAGGCCGTGTCCGATCATCACGTGAGACGGACTAGTCAACATCGGTGAACATCTTCATGTTGATCGTATCTTCTATACGACTCATGCTCGACCTTTTGGTCTTCTGTGTTCTGAGGCCATGTCTGTACATGCTAGGCTCGTCAAGTCAACCTAAGTGTATTGCGTGTGTAAATCTATCTTACACCCGTTGTATGTGAACGTTGGAATCTATCACACCCGATCATCACGTGGTGCTTCGAAACAACGAACTGTCGCAACGGCGCACAGTTAGGGGGAGCACTTTCTTGAAATTATTATGAGGGATTATCTTATTTACTACCGTCGTTCTAAGTAAACAAGATGCAAAAACATGATAAACATCACATGCAATCAAATAATAGTGACATGATATGGCCAATATCATATAGCTCTTTTGATCTCCATCTTGGGGCTCCATGATCATCTTGTCACCGGCATGACACCTTGATCTCCATAATCATGATCTCCATCATCATGTCTCCATGAAGTTGCTCGCCAACTATTACTTCTACTACTATGGCTAACATGTTTAGCAATAAAGTAAAGTAATTTACATGGCGTTTCTCAATGACACGCAGGTCATACAAAAAATAAAGACAACTCCTATAGCTCCTGCCGGTTGTCATACTCATCGACATGCAAGTCGTGATTCCTATTACAAGAACATGATCAATCTCATACATCACATATATCATTCATCATTCATCACAACCTTTGGCCATATCACATCACAAAACACTTGCTGCAAAAACAAGTTAGACGTCCTCTAATTGTTGTTGCAAGTTTTTACGTGGCTGCTATAGGTTTCTAGCAAGAACGTTTCTTACCTACGCCAAAACCACAATGTGAATTGCCAATTTCTATTTACCCTTCATAAGGACCCTGTTCATCGAATCCGATCCGACTAAAGTGGGAGAGACAGACACCCGCCAGCCACCTTATGCAACTAGTGCATGTCAGTCGGTGGAACCGGTCTCACGTAAGCGTACGTGTAAGGTTGGTCCGGGCCGCTTCATCCCACGATGCCGTTGAATCAAGATAAGACTAGTAACGGCAAGCAAATTGACAATATCGACGCCCACAACTACTTTGTGTTCTACTCGTGCATAGTAACTACGCATAGACCTAGCTCTGATACCACTGTTGGGGATCGTAGCAGAAAATAAAAAAATTCCTACGTTTCACCAAGATCAATCTATAGAGTCAACTAGCAACGAGAGGAGAGTGCATCTACATACCCTTGTAGATCGCGAGCGGAAGCGTTCAAGAGAACGGGGATGATGGAGTCGTACTCGTCGTGATCCAAATCACCGATGACCAAGTGTCGAACGGATGGCACCTCCGCGTTCAACACACGTACGGAGTGGATGACGTCTCCTCCTTCTTGATCTAGCAAGGGGGAAGGAGAGGTTGATGAAGATCCAGCAGCACGACAGCGTGGTGGTGGATGCAGCAGTGATCGCAGCAGGGCTTCGCCGAGCTTCTGCGAGAGGGAGAGGTGTAGCAGGGGAGAGGGAGGCACCAAGACTTGAGGTGCGGCTGCCCTCCCTTCCTCCCTTTATATAGGCACCCCAGGGGGGTGCGCCGGCCCTAGGAGATGGGATCTCCTAGGGGGGCGGCGGCCAAGGGGTGGAGTACCCCCCAAGGCAAGTGGAGGCGCCCCCTCCCCTAGGGTTCCCAACCCTAGGCGCATGGGGGCCCAAGGGGGGGCGCACCAGCCCACTATGGGTTGGTTCCCCTCCCCACTTCAGCCCATGGGGCCCTCCGGGATGGGTGGCCCCTCCCGGTGGACCCCCGGGACCCATCCGGTGGTCCCGGTACAATACCGGTGACCCCGAAACTTTCCCGATGGCCGAAACTACACTTCCTATATATAATTATTCACCTCCGGACCATTTTGGAACTCCTCGTGACGTCCAGGATCTCATCCGAGACTCCGAACAACTTTCGGATTACTGCATACTCATATCTATACAACCCTAGCATCACCGAACCTTAAGTGTGTAGACCCTACGGGTTCGGGAGACAAGCAGACATGACCGAGACGACTCTCTGGTCAATAACCAATAGCGGGATCTGGATACCCATGTTGACTCCCACATGCTCCTCGATGATCTCATCGGATGAACCACGATGTCGAGGACCTAATCAATCCCGTACTCAATTCCCTTTGTCAATCGGTACGTTACTTGCCCGAGACTCGATCGTCGGTATCCCAATACCTTGTTCAGTCTCGTTACCGGCAAGTCACTTTACTCGTACCGTAATGCATGATCCCGTGATCAACCACTTGATCACATTGAGCTCATTATGATGATGCATTACCGAGCGGGCCCAGAAATACCTCTCCGTCATACGGAGTGACAAATCCCAGTCTCGATTCGTGCCAACCCAATAGACACTTTCGGGGTTACCTGTAATGTACCTTTATAGTCACCCAGTTACGTTGTGACGTTTGGCACACCCAAGGCACTCCTACGGTATCCGGGAGTTGCACAATCTCATGGTCTAAGGAAATGATATTGGACATCCAGAAAAGCTACAACAAACGAACTACACGATCTTTGTGCTATGCTTAGGTTTGGGTCTTGTCCATCACATCATTCTCCTAATGATGTGATCCCGTTATCAATGACATCCCCATGTCCATAGCCAGGAAACCATGACTATCTGTTGATCAACGAGCTAGTCAACTAGAGGCTCACTAGGGACACATTGTGGTCTATGTATTCACACATGTGTTACGATTTCCGGATAATACAATTATAGCATGAATAATAGACAATTATCATGAACAAGGAAATATAATAATCATTTTATTATTGCCTCTAGGGCATATTTCCAACAAAAATGTTATCTGTTCTTGTGCATGTGGCACTGTTTTCATGTGTGTCAAGCACCCACACTACGTGGGGGATTTTATTCACGCAATCATTTTTTCTTTTATGTTTTCTTTCAATGGCGATGATCTGTTTTCTAAGATAGGGGTGTTTTAGCATTTTAGGTTATCTGAAATGTACATGGTTTTAATGTTTTATAGAAGGTTGTAGGCATCGATGCGGCGGCCAAAGAAGGCATAGTGATGATGCTCCCCCGTGTTCTTGCTCCTTGCCTGTTCCACCCTCGAGTGCAGCTGAACGAAACAATTAATTTAAGGTTGACATCGACTGCACAAGAAACAGAAGAATCTGATGGAAGAGTTTTGGTGAAAACCCAGTTAATCTTTCTCTCTCTACTCCCTCTCTCACATTAACACGATCAAGTATATTCCTGCAATTTGATGTTACGATTTGTGCTAATCTAAACAAGACCATGCTAGAGTAGAGCTTTGTTAAAAGCTTTACTTATTTCGTTTGTATTTGTTCTGATAGCAGAATGTCTCCTAGTTTGGATATTGTCTCCTCTCCACTCTTGTTCGTTTGACAGCCTCCACCCATCTTCATGAGCAAGTGTGGCCCTGTACATGACAACGGTATAGTTCAGAGAGGTCTGAGGAGGGACATGTTTGGAAGCTAGGAAGGGAAGTGAACTTAGGTTCAGTTCTAGGTCAAACACTAATGTTTTTATCTTGTATTTACTTGTTTTGCCGACCAGAGAATTGTTTTGTTGTCAATGAATATCCCAAAGCATTTATGCAACTTACCTTGTTAGTTTGTAGCTTTGATTTCCCATTCAACATGAAAAAATATATTACATTCTAGGCAGGTGCAGAATACCATGGTTATCATCACTATGTTGGAGGCAAACGCTAGACCAAGTTAGCTTCAATTTTTCCATTTTGTGATTATCTAGGCAGGTAGAAAAAAAATGATGAACAGTAGGTACAATTTTCATGTTGTTTATTAACTGCTATAAATCATAGTCCTATATTCAGAAATAAATTGGAGACAAAGTAGTATGTGCTTTTCGAAACATATATCTTGTTGAATCACAATTTGTGAAAGACCCAATATATGTATTCATTATATTATTATAGACGAATTAGTTGCATCATAACTAATTTTTTCTTTACTGTCAAGGACCCACACCTTTCCGTTGAATCATTTCATATGTTTGTGCAACATGAGTCCCAAAATTAGTTGTGTACATTATATGTCTGCTTTATATATAAGTGAAGAACTTTGTTATCTTTTAGTTAAAAAAATTGTAAGAAGACGATGAGCCAATTGTCAAGCTACTAGCTATTTGTACAGCTACAGTCCATTAGAGAACAATCACTAATTCTAAATAAAAATGCACACCCTTGAGTAAGAGAGGGTAATTGGTTAGCATTTTCTTCACCTTTGAGGTTCACCCTGGCAGTTGTCAAGTCCTGACAATGGCCACATTGCAGTGTTCATGTTATTGATGATAAATGTCAGGTATAATCTTCTGTCTCTTTTTCAATTACATGTGTGTCTTTATGTTCTGTATTTCGAATTAAAGCATACATCTTTCCTTTTGTGAGTTTCAGGTCAGCTGCTACGGGTATTCTCCAATTATATACCTATTCACTACTAGGGAAAAGCCTAGCAGCAGCGCAGATTTTAGGCCTATCAGTAGCGCGGGCAGGAGCGCTACTGGTACGGCACTACAACTAAAGGTTAGCAGTAGCGTTGGTTAACCCACGCTACTGCTACACCGACTTAGTAGTAGCGCTTTCTCCACGCGGCGCTACTGATAATTACTAGTAGCGCTTCTCCCAGCCCGCGCTACTACTATTATTCAATATTTTATTTCTTTTTTATTTCATGTTGTATTCATACACCTCTATACAAGTTTTCATACAGCAACAATTTAGAGATTGTTTTTACATCATAATGAGTTATTACATCACTGGGTGAAAGAACCGTGGACTAGTTTCAAGTGGATGGACATCCACTTGAAACTAATCCGCGGTTCTTTCACGCAATGATATAATAAATATCATACTAATCCGCGGTTCTTTCACGCAATGATATAATAAATATCATCATCATCATCATCATCATCATATCATTAACAACTTATCATCATAATACATCATTGTCATATAACACCTTCTCATGATCATCGTTTTCATCGATGAGACATCACACAGCAAGTTGGTCACTAGTCATAATCACAACTACTCCTCATCATCAACTCTAACACATTGTACCACATAATAAATATATTGTACCTCATAGGACCTACTACATTCTCTTAGGACCTACTATATTCTCTAAGGTAAAATAGTAAAAAACAAGATAGCCCCTGGTTCTCCATTATGGAGAATGGAGATTATCCTGTCTCCAATTCTTGCCTTTCGCTTAATGTTGCTCCCAAGAACCTCCTTACGAATGTCCAAATTTTTTTTTCCATTCTTTGATTAGCATGTGTTCACCGGTTTCAGAAATCCGATATGCATAGGTGAGATTCGTATGATGACCTGGCTGTATGTTCGGAACTTCAAGGCGACCATTCTGATACATCAGATGAGGCACACAATCCATCGGGATTTTCTATTGAAAAACATAGTAATAACTTCGTAGTTAGCAATGATGTACTAGTTTTAGAAGTATGCAAAAGATGCACGGATGTCGTAATAGTAAAAAAATCTTACCAGTGTATCTCCATAGAAGTTATCGTGGTTCAACACGTGCACTAGTGGAACGTATTCACCATAATTTGGAGGGGTTCGATAATAGGTATTGTAATTCTTAAAGAAAGTACAAAATGCGATCAGATGATTTTTCTCCTTATAAGTTAATTCAGAGCCATCGGTGTAGTGGGTTTTGTCTACCATCTTCCGCACATTCTTTGAAGAATGAAAATAAGCTGTCAATGGAAATAAGCTGTCAACTATTTTGAAATAAACAATATAAATTAGTTAATAACTATGTTTGAGAAACTCACATAGCAGTAGAATCGGAAGCGTATCAACAAGGACCCAAATGTCCATATTGTTTTGCTCGATGTCAGGATCACCAAGATCCATGGTGACAATCATACCCTCATAAAACCATACATTTTGCAAAGTGCTTCCCAATTTTGGCAACCAAAATGGGTTACGCTCTAAGAATTGTACATATTTACTTCAAAATCCATATCATGATGGGTCCTTAGGTGTATTTTCTTTGTTTCAAAATTTTCATGGTCTTCAAAACCCATCCTCTCCAAGACATAGCGTCTTGCATGGCATGGGATAAGCTAGTCGAATTATAAAAGAGGAAAATTAGACATTGAAATAGTTCAAGTCATGCTTAATTATGAAAAAAATACTTGTCGTCGTTGCGTACCGTTTCAACATTGAAGGTCTCCTCGAGCTTAATGCTGAAGCGTCGATCTTCGTCCAGGTGAGCGCACCTGTCGTACAGACCTCGATCGTCGTGGCACCAGCTGCACTCCCCCGGGAGACTTTCGTCACCCGAGTACGACATTTCCTACGTTCATAATTCAAAGATTAAACTTGTACAATTACATATATGTACTAAAAAACCTAAATTAGATCATTATTATTCATCATGGGTTGATTATCGGTCTGTCGAGTCTCTTCTGGAAAACTCTCAGCTCACGTGGTGTATACATTTGACCATTGGTGATGGTCGCTCCTCCTTTCCTTCCCGAGTGCATTACACCAAAATGTCTAGCACACGGGAAGGAAGGAGAAGCGACCCCCACAACAACAGTCGGGATTCTTCGTCCTCTCATATATGGTGGAGACTCTCCTCACTGATTCCTCTCTGACATTTGCGACCGTCGATGATGGTTGTTACTCCTCCTTCCCCTAGTACATAACAAAGGTCTAGCACAAGGAGAAGAAGGAGAAACGACCCCACGACAATAGTCGGGATTCTTCGGCCTCGACAGACTTAAAGTCAACCCGAAATGTCGTTTAATTATTTTTCGAGAAAATCTAGGCCACTCGATATTTCCTACATATTCTAGCACAAGTCATGCCAAAATTCATGGAAAATTCCGGCATGACCTTTGCTAAAAAGGGACATATCGAGCGCCTGAAATTTGCCGGAATGGAAATTAATCAATACTCCGGCAAAACATAGGCCACTCGGAGGTGTAACCTGAACATGACCAGCCACTTGGGCAACCACATATCCTATTTGAGCAACACAAGATATACATGTTTTTATCTACATCATACCTTATAGGACTCATATTGACATGGAGATTTGGCTGGTCTCACCTCAAGGTCGGAGGGGGTCGGTGACGGGAACGACGGCGGGGATGATGGAGGGGCTCCTTGATTTCTGCAAAAACAAAAACCCTATAAGTTATCACTAATACATCCTGAATAATTGCTTAAACTAAAAAAATAACAACAAATATGACATGTTCAACTAGTTCTATTAATTCAACTAGTTCTTACCAAATATAAACTTACTATAAATATAGAAAAACTAGTTCTTTCTAAAAATAAAGTAGT
>NC_057797.1:710720734-710752446 GCF_018294505.1 Triticum aestivum
CTAAAAATACATTAGTTCTATTAATTCAACTAGTTCAACTAGTTTATTAATTTACTTACTAAACTAGTTCAACTAAAACTAAACTAGTTCAAGTACTACTAAAAATCATTATCTATGAACCCTAAATTAACATCTACTACTACTAAAAAACATCTACTAACTAAGCAGAGAGAGGGGGAGGGGGAGGGGTGGGGGGCTTACATAGAGGGGAGAGACGGTGGCGGGGAGGTGCTCGGCGACAGAGGAAGGGGCGACGAGGGCGGGCTCGGGATCAGGAGGTGGCGGTCCTAGGCGGGCTCGGGCGGCGGCGGTGAGGTCGAGGGCGGCGGCGGTGAGGTCGAGGGCGGCGACGGTGAGGTCGACAACGGAGGCGACGAGGTTGAGGGTGGCCTTGGGCGGCGACGGTGAGGGCAGGCTCGGGCTCGGGCGGCGGCGACATAGTGATGTCTACTACACAACCTTCTTCTTGTAGACGTTGTTGGGCCTCCAAGTGCAGAGGTTTGTGGGACAGTAGCAAATTTCCCTCAAGTGGATGACCTAAGGTTTATCAATCCGTAGGAGGCGTAGGATGAAGATGGTCTCTCTCAAGCAACCCTGCAACCAAATAACAAAGAGTCTCTTGTGTCCCCAACACAACCAATACAATGGTAAATTGTATAGGTGCACTAGTTCGGCGAAGAGATGGTGATACAAGTGCAATATGGATGGTAGATAAAGGTATTTGTAATCTGAAAATATAAAAACAGAAAGGTAACTAATGATAAAAGTGAGCGTAAACGGTATTGCAATGATAGGAAATAAGGCCTAGGGTTCATACTTTCACTAGTGTAAGTCCTCTCAACAATACTAACATAATTGGATCATAAAATTATCCCTCAACATGCAACAAAGAGTCACTCCAAAGTCACTAATAGCGGAGAACGAACGAAGAGATTATGGTAGGGTACGAAACCACCTCAAAGTTATTCTTTCCAATCAATCCGTTGGGCTATTCCTATAAGTGTCACAAACAGCCCTAGAGTTCATACTAGAATAACACCTTAAGACACAAACCAACCAAAACCCTAATGTCACCTAGATACTCCAATGTCACCTCAAGTATCCGTGGGTATGATTATACAATATGCATCACACAATCTTAGATTCATCTATTCAACCAACACATAGAACCTCAAAGAGTGCCCCAAAGTTTCTACCGGAGAATCACGACGAAAACGTGTGCCAACCCCTATACATAGGTTCATGCGCGGAACCCGCAAGTTGATCACCAAAACATACATCAAGTGAATCACGTGGTATCCCATTGTCACCACAGATACGCACGGCAAGATATACATCAAGTGTTCTCAAATCTTTAAAGACTCAATCCGATAAGATTACTTCAAGGGGAAAAATCAATCCATTACAAGAGAGTAGAGGGGGAGAAACATCATAGGATCCAACTATAATAGCAAAGCTCACGATACATCAAGATCGTATCACCTCAAGAACACGAGAGAGAGAGATCAAACACATAGCTACTGGTACATACCCTCAGCCCCGAGGGAGAACTAATCCCTCCTCGTCATGGAGAGCACCGGGATGATGAAGATGGCCACCGGAGAGGGACTCCCCCCTCTGGCAGGGTGCCGGAACGGGTCTAGATTGGCTTTCGGTGGCTACGGAGGCTTCTGGCGGCGAAACTCCTGATCTATTGTGCTCTATGATGTTTTTAGGGTATATGGAGATATATTGGCGGAAGAAGTACGTCAGGAGGGCCACGAGGGGCCCACGAGGGTGGAGGGCGCGCCCTAGGGGGGTGGGCGCACCCCCTACCTCGTGGCCTCCTCGAAGCTTCCCTTATATGCACTTCAAGTCTTCTGGGCTTCTTTCTTTCCAAAAGTGAGTTCCGTGAAGTTTCAGGTCAATTGGACTCCTTTTGATTTTCCTTTTCTTCGAAACCCTAAAACAAGGTAAAAACAGAAACTGGCACTGGGCTCTGGGTTAATAGGTTAGTCCCAAAAATGATATAAAAGTGTATAATAAAGCCCATAAACATCCGAAATAGTAGATAATATAGTATGGAGCAATCAAAAATTATAGATACATTGGAGACGTAGCAACATCCCCAAGCTTAATTACTGCTCGTCCTCGAGTAGGTAAATGATAAAAACAGAATTTTTGATGTGGAATACTACTTGGCATAATTTCAATGTAATTCTTCTTAATTGTGGCATGAATATTCAGATCCAAAAGATTCAAGATAAAAGTTCATATTGACATAAAAATAATAATACTTCAAGCATACTAACTAAGCAATTATGTCTTCTCAAAATAACATGGCCAAAGAAAGTTCATCCCTACAAAATCATATAGTTTAGTCATGCTCCATTTTCCTCACACAAAAATGCTCTCATCATGCACAACCCCGATGACAAGCCAAGCAATTGTTTCATACTTTAGTAATCTCAAACCTATAAACTTTCACGTAATACATGAGCGCGAGCCATGGATATAGCATTATGGGTGGAATGGAATATGATTATGGGGGTTATGTGGAGAAGACAAGAAGGAGAAAGTCTCACATCAACGAGGCTAATCAATGGGCTATGGAGATGCCCATCGATTGATGTTAATGCAAGGAGTAGGGATTGCCATGCAACGGATGCACTAGAGCTCTAAATGTATGAAAGCTCAACAAAAGAAACTAAGTGGGTGTGCATCCAACTTGCTTGCTCACGAAGACCTAGGGCACTTGAGGAGGCCCATTGTTGGAATATACAAGCCAAGTTCTATAATGAAAAATTCCCACTAGTATATGAAAGTGACAAAACAAGAGACTCTCTATCATGAAGATTATGGTGCTACTTTGAGCACAAGTGTGGCAAAGGATAGTAGCATTGTCCCTTCTCTCTTTTTCTCTCATTTTTTTGGGCCTTCCTTTTTATGGCCTTTCTTTTTTTCTTTTTTGGGCCTTCTCTTTTTTATGGCCTTTCTCTTTTTTTTATTCCTCACTTGGGACAATGCTCTAGAAAATGATGATCATCACACTTCTATTTACTTACAACCCAAGAATTACAACTCGATACTTAGAACAAGATATGACTCTATATGAATGCCTCTGGTGGTGTACCGGGATGTGCAATGATGCATGAGTGACATGTATGAAAGAATTATGAATGGTGGCTTTTCCACAAATACTATGTCAACTACATGATCATGCTAAGCAATATGACAATGATGAATGTGTCATGATAAACGGAATGGTGGGAAGTTGCATGGCAATATATCTCGGAATGGCTATGGAAATGCCATAATAGGTATGTATGGTGGCTGTTTTGAGGAAGATATAAGAAGGTTTATGTGTGAAAGAGCGTATCATATCACGGGGTTTGGATGCACCGGCGAAGTTTGCACCAACTCTCAATGTTAGAAAGGGCAATGCATGGTACCGAAGAGGCTAGCAATGATGGAAGGGTGAGAGTGTGTATAATCCATGGACTCAACATTAGTCATAAAGAACTCACATACTTATTGCAAAAATCTACAAGTCATCAAAAACCTCGGTACTATGCGCATGCTCCTAGGGGGATAGATTGGTAGGAAAATACCATCGCTCGTCCCCGACCACCACTCATAAGGAAGACAATCAAATAACACCTCATGTTCGAAATTTGTTACACAACGTTTATCATACGTGCATGCTACGGGACTTGCAAACTTCAACACAAGTATTTCTCAAATTCACAACTACTCAACTAGCACGACTTTGATATTATTACCTCCATATCTCAAAACAATCATCAAGCATCAAACTTATCTTAGTATTCAAAACACTCATAAGAAAATTTCATTATTAATCTTGTATACCTAGCATATTAGGATTAAGCACATTACCATGTTGTTTAAAACTCTCAAAATAATATAAGTGAAGCATGAGAGACCAATAGTTTCTATAAAACAAATCCACCACCGTGCTCTAAAAAGATATAAGTGAAGCACTAGAGCAACAACAAACTACTCCGGAAGATATAAGTGAAGATCAATGAGTAGCCGAATAATTATGCAACTATGTGAAGACTCTCTAACATTTAATAATTTCAGATCTTGGTATTCTATTCAAACAGCAAGCAAAATAAAATAAAATGACATTCTAAGAATGACAAACATCACGTGAAGAAGCAAAAACATAGGATCAACCGAAACTAACCGATAGTTGTTGAGGAAGAAAGGTGGGATGCCAACCGGGGCATCCCCAAGCTTAGACGCTTGAGACCTCTTGAAATATTATCTTGGGATGCTTTGGGCATCCCCAAGCTTGAGCTTTTGTGTCTCCTTAATTCTTCTCATATCACGGTCTCCCTAAATCTCAAAAGCTTCATCCACACAAAACTCAACAAGGACTCGTGAGATAAGTTAGTATAAACCATTGCAAAAAACCTTATCATACTCTACTGTAGAAAATCACTAAAATTATTATTCAACATTACATACTAAATGCCTCTGCATATATAATAGTCCTATCCCCAAATAGAATCATTAAAGAAGCAAACATATGCAAACAATACAAACATAACAGCAATCTGCCTAAACATGACAGTCTGTAAAGAATGCAGCAACATCCATACTTCCCTAGCTCCAAAAATTATGAAAGAAAATTCCTACTGTAGTAAATTTATTAGAGCTTAATATGCAAAAGGTTTCAACATTTTATCACATTCTGACTTTTCTAGGAAATTATTGCAACAGCGGTAAACTTTCTATTTTCAAACAGCAACATGTGGACTTGTAAAATAGGCATAGTAAAGGCTATCAATGGGACGCGGAGTTTCTGCACCCGAGCTCAAATGAGCTCGGGTGAACAGTAAAATCAAATCTAAATAAAAAAATAAAAAAATCCAAATTTTTTTTGGGAGAAACATTGACAAAAGTTCTAAGTGCTTACAAAAATTCGCCATGAAATCACATTTCTAGAAGGCGTGGCAAAAAAAACAAAATCAGTACTCTGAAAAAGCTACTTTCAAAAGCATTTTGGAGCACTGAATTTGTTTTTTTGCCACACTTTACAGGAATGTGATTTCATGATGAATTTTTGCAAGCACTTAGAACTTTTGTCAATGTTTCTCCCAAAAAAATTTAGAATTTTTTGAATTTTTTTGAATTTTTTTTGATTTTACTGTTCACCGAGCTCAAATGAGCTCGGGAGCAGAAAGGCACTTTCGCTATCAATGTCACTTTTATTGAAATAAAAGATGCAGAACATTGTTCTAAATAACAGCAAGCAAATATTAACAAAATAAATTGGCGCTCCAAGCAAAACACATATCATGTGGTGAATAAAAATATAGCTCCAAGTAAAGTTACCAATGAACGAAGACGAAAGAGGGGATGACTTCTGGGGCATCCCCAAGCTTAGGCTCTTGGCTATCCTTGAATATTACCTTGGGGTGCCTTGGGCATCCCCAAGCTTAGGCTCTTGCCACCCCTTATTCCATAGTCCATCGAATCCTTACCCAAAACTTGAAAACTTCACAACACAAAACTTAACAGAAAACTCGTAAGCTCCGTTAGTATAAGAAAATAAATCACCACTTCAAGGTACTGTAATGAACTCATTATTTATTCATATTGGTGTTAAACCTACTGTATTCCAACTTCTCTATGGTTTATAAACTCTTTTACTAGCCATAGATTCATCAAAATAAGTAAACAACACATGAAAAACAGAATCTGTCAAAAACAGAACAGTCTGTAGTAATCTGGATCAAACATATACTTATGGAACTCATAAAATTATCAAATAAATTTCTGGACCTGAGGAATTTATCTATTAATCATCTGAAAAAATAATTAACTAAATATCACTCTCCAAATAAAAATGGCAGAAATTCTCGTGAGCGCTAAAGTTTCTGTTTTTTACAGCATGATCGCAAAGACTTCCCCCAAGTCTTCCCAAAGGTTCTACTTGGCACAAACACTAATTAAAAGCATAAAAGCACATCTAAACAGAGGCTATATGAATTATTTATTACTAAATAGGAGCAAAAAGCAAGGAACAAAAATAAAATTGGGTTGCCTCCCAACAAGCGCTATCGTTTAACGCCCCTAACTAGGCATGATGATTTCAATGATGCTCACATAAAGGATAAGAATTGAAACATAAAGAGAGCATCATGAAGAATATGACTAGAACATTTAAGTCTAACCCTCTTCCTATGCATAGGGATTTTGTGAGCAAACAACTTACGGGAACAATAAACAACTAGCATAGGAAGGCAAAACAAGCATAACTTCAAAACTTTAAGCACATAGAGAGGAAACTTGATATTATTGCAATTCCTACAAGCATATATTCCTCCCTCATAATAATTTTCAGTAGAATCATGAATGAATTCAACAATATAACCAGCACCTAAAGCATTCTTTTCATGATCTACAAGCATAGAAAATTTTCTACTCTCCACATAAGCAAAATTCTTCTCATGAGTAATAGTGGGAGCAAACTCAACAAAATAACTATCATGTGATTGAAAATTAAGATCAAGATGACAAGTTTCATGGTTATCATTATTCTTTAAAGCATACATGTCATCATAATAATCATCATAGATAGGAGGCATGCTTTCATCATAGTAAATTTGCTCATCAAAGCTTGGGGGGCAAAAAATATCTTCTTCATCAAACATAGCTTCCCCAAGCTTGTGGCTTTGCATATCATTAGCATCATGGATATTCAAGGAATTCATACTAACAAGATTGCAATCATGCTCATCATTCAAATATTTAGTGCCAATCATTTTATAGATTTCTTCTTCTAGAACTTGAGCACAATTATCCTTTCCATCATACTCACGAAAGATATTAAAAAGGTGAAGCGTATGAGACAAACTCAATTCCATTTTTTATATAGTTTTCTTTTATAAACTAAAGTAGTGATAAAAACAAGAAACTAAAAGACTCGATTGCAAGATCTAAAGATATACCTTCAAGCACTCACCTCCCCGGCAACGGTGCCAGAAAAGAGCTTGATGTCTACTACACAACCTTCTTCTTGTAGACGTTGTTGGGCCTCCAAATGCAGAGGTTTGTAGGACAGTAGCAAATTTCCCTCAAGTGGATGACCTAAGGTTTATCAATCCGTAGGAGGCGTAGGATGAAGATGGTCTCTCTCAAGCAACCCTGCAACCAAATAACAAAGAGTCTCTTGTGTCCCCAACACACCCAATACAATGGTAAATTGTATAGGTGCACTAGTTCAGCGAAGAGATGGTGATACAAGTGCAATATGGATGGTAGATAAAGGTATTTGTAATCTGAAAATATAAAAACAGCAAGGTAACTAATGATAAAAGTGAGCGTAAACGGTATTGCAATGATAGGAAATAAGGCCTAGGGTTCATACTTTCACTAGTGTAAGTCCTCTCAACAATACTAACATAATTGGATCATAAAATTATCCCTCAACATGCAACAAAGAGTCACTCCAAAGTCACTAATAGCGGAGAACGAACGAAGAGATTATGGTAGGGTACGAAACCACCTCAAAGTTATTCTTTCCAATCAATCCGTTGGGCTATTCCTATAAGTGTCACAAACAGCCCTAGAGTTCGTACTAGAATAACACCTTAATACACAAATCAACCAAAACCCTAATGTCACCTAGATACTCCAATGTCACCTCAAGTATCCGTGGGTATGATTATACGATATGCATCACACAATCTTAGATTCATCTATTCAACCAACACATAGAACCTCAAAGAGTACCCCAAAGTTTCTACCGGAGAATCACGACAAAAACGTGTGCCAACCCCTATGCATAGGTGTTGGGGAACGTAGTAATTTCAAAAATTTCCTACGCACATGCAAGATCATTGTGATGCATAGCAACGAGAGGGGAGAGTGTTGTCCTCGTACCCTCGTAGACCGAAAGCGGAAGCGTTAGCACAATGCAGTTGATGTAGTCGTACGTATTCACGATCCGACCGATCAAGTACCGAACGTACGGCACCTCCGAGTTCAGCACACGTTCAGCCCGATGACGTCCCTCGAACTCCGATCCAGCTGAGTGTTGAGGGAGAGTTTCGTCAGCACGACGGCGTGGTGACGATGTTGATGTTCTACCGAAGGAGGGCTTCGCCTAAGCACCGCTACAGTATTATCGAGGTGGACTATGGTGGAGGGGGCACCGCACACGGCTAAGAGACGATCAACTTGATCAACTTGTGTGTCTAGAGGTGTCCCCCTGCCCCTGTATATAAAGGAGCAAGGGGGGAGGCGGCCGGCCTAGGAGGAGGGCGCGCCAAGGGGGGAGTCCTACTCCCACCAGGAGTAGGATTCCTCCTTTCCTTGTTGGAGTAGGAGTGAAGGAAAGAGGAGGAGAGGGAGAAGGAAAAGGGGGCTGCACCCCTTGTCCAATTTGGACCAGAGGGGGGCGCAGCCTCCTTCCTTTTGGCCTATCTCCTCTATTCCCGTATGGCCCAATAAGGCCCATATACTCCCCGGCAAATTCCCGTAACTCTCCGGTACTCCGAAAAATACCCGAATCACTCGGAACCTTTCCGAAGTCTGAATATAGTTGTCCAATATATCGATCTTTACGTCTCGACCATCTGAGACTCCTCGTCATGTCCCCGATCTCATCCGGGACTCCGAACACCTTCGGTACATCAAAACATAGAAACTCATAATATAACTATCATCGTAGCGTTAAGCGTGCGGACCCTACGGGTTCGAGAACTATGTAGACATGACCGAGACACGTCTCCGGTCAATAACCAATAGCGGAACCTGGATGCTCATATTGGCTCCTACATATTCTACGAAGATCTTTATCGGTCAGACCACATAACAACATACGTTGTTCCCTTTGTCATCGGTATGTTACTTGCCCGAGATTCGAACGTCTGCATCTCAATACCTAGTTCAATCTCGTTACCGGCAAGTCTCTTTACTCATTCCGTAATACATCATCCCGCAACTAACTCATTAGTTGCAATGCTTGCAAGGCTTAGGTGATGTGCATTACCGAGAGGGCCCAGAGATACCTCTCCGACAATCGGAGTGACAAATCCTAATCTCGAAATACGCCAACCCAACAAGTACCTTTGGAGACACCTGTAGAGCACCTTTATAATCACCCAGTTACGTTGTGACTTTTGGTAGCACACAAAGTGTTCCTCCAGTAAACGGGAGTTGCATAATCTCATAGTCATAGGAACATGTATAAGTCATGAAGAAAGCAATAGCAACAAACTAAACGATCAAGTGCTAAGCTAACGGAATGGTTCAAGTCAATCACATCATTCTCCTAATGATGTGATCCCGTTAATCAAATGACAATTCATGTCTATGGTTAGGAAACATAACCATCTTTGATCAACGAGCTAGTCAAGTAGAGGCATACTAGTGACACTCTGTTTGTCTATGTATTCACACATGTATTATGTTTTCGGTTAGTACAATTCTAGCATGAATAATAAACATTTATCATGATATAAGGAAATAAATAATAACTTTATTATTGCCTCCAGGGCATATTTCCTTCAGTCTCCCACTTGCACTAGAGTCAATAATCTAGTTCACATCGCCATGTGATTTAACATCAATGGTTCACATCACCATGTGATTAACACCCATAGTTTACATTGTCATGTGACCAACACCCAAAGGGTTTACTAGAGTCAATAATCTAGTTCACATCGCTATGTGATTAATACCCAAAGAGTACTAAGGTGTGATCATGTTTTTCTTGTGAGGGAAGTTTAGTCAACGGGTCTACCACATTCAGATCCGTATGTATTTTGCAAATTTCTATGTCAACAATGCTCTGTACGGAGCTACTCTAGCTAATTGCTCCCACTTTCAATATGTATCCAGATTGAGACTTAGAGTCATCTGGATCAGTTTCAAAACTTGCATCGACGTAACCCTTTACGACGAACCTTTTGTCACCTCCATAATCGAGAAACATATCCTTATTCCACTAAGGATAATTTTGACCAATGTCCAGTGATCTACTCCTAGATCACTATTGTACTCCCTTGCCAAACTCAGGGCAGGGTATACAATAGGCCTGGTACACAGCATGGCATACTTTATAGAACCTATGGCTGAGGCATAGGGAATGTCTTTCATTCTCTCTCTATCTTTTACCGTGGTCGGGTTTTGAGTCTTACTCAACTTCACACCTTGTAACACAGGCAAGAACTCCTTTTTGACTGTTCCATTTTGAACTACTTCAAAATCTTGTCAAGGTATGTACTCATTGAAAAACTTATCAAGTGTATTGATCTATCTCTATAGATCTTGATGCTCAATATGCAAGCGGCTTCACCGAGGTCTTTCTTTGAAAAAACTCCTTTCAAACATTCCTTTATGCTTTGCAGAATAATTCTACATCATCTCCAATCAACAATATGTCATACATATACTTATCAGAAATGCTGTAGTGCTCCCACTCACTTTCTTGTAAATACAGGCTTCACCGCAAGTCTGTATAATACTATATCCTTTGATCAACTGATCAAAGTGTATATTCCAACTCCGAGATGCTTGCACCAGTCCATAGATGGATCGCTGGAGCTTGCATATTTTGTTAGCACCTTTTAGGATTGACAAAACCTTCTGGTTGCATCATATACAACTCTTCTTTAATAAATCCATTAAGGAATGCAGTTTTGTTTATCCATTTGCCAGATTTCATAAAATGCGGCAATTGCTAATATGATTTGGACAGACTTAAGCATAGATACGAGTGAGAAACACTCATCGTAGTCAACACCTTGAAGTTGTCGAAAACCTTTTGCGACAATTCTAGCTTTGTAGATAGTAACACTACTATCAGCGTCTGTCTTCCTCTTGAAGATCCATTTAATCTCAATGGCTCGCCGATCATTGGGAAAGTTAATCAAAGTCCATACTTTGTTCTCATACATGGATCTCATCTCAGATTTCATAGCCTCAAGCCATCTTGCGGAATCTGGGCTCATCATCGCTTCCTCATAGTTCGTAGATTCGTCATGGTCAAGTAACATCACCTCCAGAACAGGATTACCGTACCACTCTGGTGCGATCTCACTCTGGTTGACCTACGAGGTTTGGTGGTAACTTGATCTGAAGTTACATGATCATCATCATTAGCTTCCTCACTAATTGGTGTAGGAGTCACAGGAACAAATTTCTGTGATGAACTACTTTCCAATAAGGGAGCAGGTACAGTTACCTCATCAAGTTCTACTTTCCTCCCACTCACTTCTTTCGGGAGAAACTCCTTCTCTAGAAAGGATCCATTCTTAGCAACGAATATCTTGCCTTCGGATCTGTGATAGAAGGTGTACCCAACTGTCTCCTTTGGGTATCCTATGAAGACACATTTCTCCGATTTGGGTTTGAGCTTATCAGGATGAAACTTTTTCACATAAGCATCGCAACCCCAAATTTTAAGAAACGACAACTTTGATTTCTTGCCAAACCATAGTTCATACGGTGTCGTCTCAACGGATTTAGATGGTGCTCTATTTAATGTGAATGTAGCTGTCTCTAATGCATAACCCCAAAACGATAGTGGTAGATTGGTAAGAGACAGCATAGATTGCACCATATCTAATAAAGTACGGTTATGACGTTCAGACACACCATTACACTGTGGTGCTCCAGGTGGCATGAGTTGTGAAACTATTCCGCATTGTTTCAAATGAAGACCAAACTTGTAACTCAAATATTCTCCTCCACGATCAGATCATAGAAACTTTATTTTCTTGTTACGATGATTTTCCACTTCACTCTGAAATTCTTTGAACTTTTCAAATGTTTCAGACTTATGTTTCATCAAGTAGATATACCCATATCTGCTCAAATCATCTGTGAATGTCAGAAAATAACGATACCTGCCGTGAGCCTCAACACTCATCGGATCGCATACATCAGTATGTATTATTTCCAATAAGCCAGTTGTTTGCTCCATTGTTCCGGAGAATGGAGTTTTAGTCATCTTGCCCATAAGGCATGGTTCACAGGCATCAAGTGATTCCAAAATCCCATCAGCATGGAGTTTCTTCATGCGCTTTACACCAATATGACCTAAATGGTAGTGCCACAAATAAGTTGCACTATCATTATTAACTTTGCATCTTTTGGCTTCAATATTATGAATATGTGTATCACTACGATCGAGATCCAACAAATCATTTTCGTTGGTGTGTATGACCATAGAAGGTTTTATTCATGTAAACAGAACAACAATTGTTCTCTAACTTAAATGAATAACTGTATTGCAATAAACATGACCAAATCATATTCATGCTCAACGCAAACACCAAATAACACTTATTTAGGTTCAACACTAATCCCGAAAGTATAGGGAGTGTGCGATGATGATCATATCAGTCTTGGAACTATTTCCAACACACATTTTCACTTCACCCTTAACTAGTTTATGTTCATTCTGCAACTCCCGTTTCGAGTTACTACTCTTAGCAACTGAACCAGTATCAAATACCGAGGGGTTGCTACGAACACTAGTAAAATACACATCAATAATCTGTATATCAAATATACCTTTGTTCACTTTGCCATCCTTCTTATCCGCCAAATACTTGGGGTAGTTCCGCTTCCAGTGACCAGTTCCATTGCAGCAGAAGCACTTAGTCTCAGGCTTAGGTCCAGACTTGGCCTTCTTCACTTGAGCAGCAACTTGCTTGCCGTTCTTCTTGAAGTTCCCCTTCTTCCCTTTTCCCTTTTTCTTGAAACTACTGGTCTTGTCAACCATCAACACTTGATGTTTTTCTTGATTTCTACCTTCGCTGATTTTAGCATTACGAAGAGCTTGGGAATTGTTTTCGTCATCCCTTGCATACTATAGTTCATCACGAAGTTCTACTAACTTGGTGATGGTGACTAGAGAATTCTGTCAATCACTATTTTATCTGGAAGATTAACTCCCACTTGATTCAAGCGATTTTAGTACCCAGACAATCTGAGCACATGCTCACTGCTTGAGCTATTCTCCTCCATCTTTTAGCTATAGAACTTGTTGGAGACTTCATATCTCTCAACTCGGGTATTTGCTTGAAATATTAACTTCAACTCCTGGAACATATCATATGGTCCATGACGTTCAAAACGTCTTTGAAGTCCCGATTCTAAGCCGTTAAGCATGGTGCACTAAACTATCAAGTAGTCATCATATTGAGCTAGCCAAACGTTCATAGCGTCTGCATTTGCTCCTGCAATAGATCTGTCACCTAGCGGTGCATCAAGGACATAATTCTTCTGTGCAGCAATGAGGATAATTCTCAGATCACGGATCCAATCCGCATCATTGCTACTAACATCTTTCAACATAGTTTTTCTCTAGGAACATATCAAAATAAACATAGGGAAGCTAAACGCGAGCTATTGATCTACAACATAGATATGCTAATACTACCAGGACTAAGTTCATGATAAATTTAAGTTCAATTAATCATATTACTTAAGAACTCCCACTTAGAAAGACATCCCTCTAATCCTCTAAGTGATCACGTGATCCAAATCAACTAAACCATGTCCGATCATCACGTGAGATGGAGTAGTTTCAATGGTGAACATCACTATGTTGATCATATCTACTATATGATTCACGCTCGACCTTTCGGTCTCCGTGTTCCGAGGCCATATCTATTATATGCTAGGCTCGTCAAGTTTAACCTGAGTATTCCGCGTGTGCAACTGTTTTGCACCCGTTGTATTTGAACGTAGAGCCTATCACACCCGATCATCACGTGGTGTCTCAGCACGAAGAACTTTCGCAACGGTGCATACTCAGGGAGAACACTTATACTTTGATAATTTAGTGAGGGATCATCTTATAATTCTACTGTCAATCAAAGCAAGATAAGATGTATAAAAGATAAACATCACATGCAATCATAATATGTGACATGATATGGCCATCATCATCTTGTGCCTTTGATCTCCATCTCCAAAGCATCGTCATGATCTCCATCGTCACCGGCATGACACCATGATCTCCATCATCTTGATCTATATCAATGTGTCGTCACATGGTTGTCTCGCCAACAATTGCTCTTGCAACTATTGCTATCGCATAGCGATAAAGTAAAGCAATTATCTGGCGCTTGCATCTTATGCAATAGAGAGACAACGATAAGGCTTTTGCCAGTTGCCGATAACTTCAACAAAACATGATCATCTCATACAACAACTTATATCTCATCACGTCTTGACCATATCACATCACAACATGCCCTGCAAAAACAAGTTAGACGTCCTCTACTTTGTTGTTGCAAGTTTTACGTGGCTGCTACGGGCTGAGCAAGAACCGTTCTTACCTACGCATCAAAACCACAACGATAGTTTGTCAAGTTAGTGTTGTTTTAACCTTCTCAAGGACCGGTCGTAGCCACACTCGGTTCAACTAAAGTTGGAGAAACTGACACCCGCTAGTCACCTGTGTGCATAGCACGATGGTAAAACCAGTCTCGCGTAATGTCGGTCCGGGCCGCTTCATCCAACAATACCGCCGAACTAAAGTGTGACATGCTGGTAAGCAGTATGACTTATATCGCCCACAACTCACTTATGTTCTACTCGTGCATATTACATCAATGCATAAAACCTGGCTCTGATGCCACTGTTGGGGAACGTAGTAATTTCACAAATTTCCTATGCACATGCAAGATCATGGTGATGCATAGCAATGAGAGGGGAGAGTGTTGTCCATGTACCCTCGTAGACCGAAAGCGGAAGCGTTAGCACAATGCGGTTGATGTAGTCGTACGTCTTCACGATCCGACCGATCAAGTACCGAACATACGACACCTCCGAGTTCAGCACACGTTCAGCCCGATGACGTCCCTCGAACTCCGATCCAGCCGAGTGTTGAGGGAGAGTTTCGTCAGCACGACGGCGTGGTGACGATGTTGATGTTCTACCGATGCAGGGATTCACCTAAGCACCACTACAGTATCATCGAGGTGGACTATGATGGAGGGGGGCACTGCACACGGCTAAGAGACGATCAACTTGATCAACTTGTGTGTCTAGAGGTGCCCCCCTGCCCCTGTATATAAATGAGCAAGGGGGAGGCGGCCGGCCTAGGAGGAGGGCGCGCCAAGGGGGGAGTCCTACTCCCACCGGGAGTAGGATTCCTCCTTTCCTTGTTGGAGTAGGAGTGAAGGAAAGAGGAGGAGAGGGAGAAGGAAAAGGGGGTTGCACCCCTTGTCCAATTCGGACCAGAGGGGGGCGCATGCCTCCTTCCTTTTGGCCTATCTCCTCTATTCCTGTATGGCCCAATAAGGCCCATATACTCCCCGGCGAATTCCCGTAACTCTCCGGTACTCCAAAAAATATCCGAATCACTCGGAACCTTTCCGAAGTCCGAATATAGTCGTCCAATATATCGATCTTTACGTCTCGACCATCTCGAGACTCCTCGTCATGTCCCCGATCTCATCCGGGACTCCGAATTCCTTCGGTACATCAAAACATATAAACTCATAATATAACTGTCATCGTAGCGTTAAGCGTGCGGACCCTACGGGTTCGAGAACTATGTAGACATGACCGAGACACGTCTCCGGTCAATAACCAATAGCGGAACCTGGATGCTCATATTGGCTCCTACATATTCTACGAAGATCTTTATCGGTCAGACCACATAACAACATACGTTGTTCCCTTTGTCATTGGTATGTTACTTGCCCGAGATTCGAACGTCTGCATCTCAATACCTAGTTCAATATCATTACTGGCAAGTCTCTTTACTCGTTCCGTAATACATCATCCCGCAACTAACTCATTAGTTGCAATGCTTGCAAGGCTTAGGTGATGTGCATTACCGAGAGGGCCCAGAGATACCTCTCCGACAATCGGAGTGACAAATCCTAATCTCGAAATACGCCAACCCAACAAGTACCTTTGGAGACACCTGTAGAGCACCTTTATAATCACCCAGTTACGTTGTGACGTTTGGTAGCACACAAAGTGTTCCTCCAGTAAACGGGAGTTGCATAATCTCATAGTCATAGGAACATGTATAAGTCATGAAGAAAGCAATAGCAACAAACTAAACGATCAAGTGCTAAGCTAATGGAATGGGTCAAGTCAATCACATCATTCTCCTAATGATGTGATCCCGTTAATCAAATGACAATTCATGTCTATGGTTAGGAAACATAACCATCTTTGATCAACGAGCTAGTCAAGTAGAGGCATACTAGTGACACTCTGTTTGTCTATGTATTCACACACGTATTATGTTTCCGGTTAATACAATTCTAGCATGAATAATAAACATTTATCATGATATAAGGAAATAAATAATAACTTTATTATTGCCTCTAGGGCATATTTCCTTGAATAGGTTCATGGGCGGAACCCGCAAGTTGATCACCAAAATATACATCAAGTGAATCACGTGGTATCCCATTGTCACCACAAATACGCACGACAAGACATACATCAAGTGTTCTCAAATCTTTAAAGACTCAATCCGATAAGATTACTTCAAGGGGAAAACTCAATCCATTACAAGAGAGTAGAGGGGGAGAAACTTCATAGGATCCAACTATAATAGCAAAGCTCGCGATACATCAAGATCGTATCACCTCAAGAACACGAGAGAGAGAGAGAGAGAGAGAGAGATCAAACACATAGCTACTGGTACATACCCTCAGCCCCGAGGGAGAATTACTCCCTCCTCGTCACGGAGAGCACCGAGATGATGAAGATGGCCACCGGAGAGGGATTCCCCCCTCCGGCAGGGTGCCGGAACGGGTCTAGATTGGCTTTCGGTGGCTACGGAGGCTTCTGGCGGCGGAACTCCCGATCCATTGTGCTCTATGATGTTTTTAGGGTATATGGATATATATAGGCGGAAGAAGTACGTCAGGGGGGCCACGAGGGGCCCACGAGGGTGGAGGGCGCTCCCTAGGGGGGTGGGCGCGCCCCCCTACCTCGTGGCCTCCTCGAAGCTTCCCTTACGTGCACTTCAAGTCTTCTGGGCTTCTTTCTTTCCAAAAATGAGTTCCGTGAAGTTTCAGGTCAATTGGACTCCGTTTGATTTTCCTTTTCTTCGAAACCCTAAAACAAGGTAAAAACAGAAACTGGCACTGGGCTCTGGGTTAATAGGTTAGTCTCAAAAATGATATAGAAGTGTATAATAAAGCCCATAAACATCCAAAACAGCAGATAATATAGCATGGAGCAATCAAAAATTATAGATACGTTGGAGACATATCACAGAGGAGTAGGGGAAGGGGGAGAAAGGAGGGACTTAGCAAAATGTTGTGCCCGCGCGGGTGGTTAAGTCGAACTAGCAGTAGTGCTCATTAGGTAGCTATAGCGCGTTTCAAAGATAAACGCTACTACTAATGGAAGCAGTTATTTTTTCAGAGAAAAACGCTATAATCCTAAGCAATGTAAAAACTTCAAAAATATACATTGGTCATCATTGATCTTTTTGTGTAGAATCTAAATAGTCAACATGAATCCTCACTGTACCTGTATAGGTACAGGCGAGGATTCATATTGCAGCAACAAATCCTACACATATAGTTCAATGAAGACCAAGTGCTCGAGATAGTTTGAGAAGTAACATATTTAAGGTGGTAAACACCTTATTCGCTTAGCAGTATGGGACTAAACTTAATTAATTAGGTGCAATACTTAGTAGTAGCGTGTTTTGAAGAAAAACGTTGCTACTAAGTACTTTAGCAGTAGCGCGTCCTAGGAAGGGCGCTACTACTATATCTAGCCTGGGGGCAACGCCGTGGCAATTATGGCAGTAGCGCTTGTTTCACCTACACCGCCGCTTCTACCGTGCTATTAGTAGCGCGGTTTTGCGGAGCTCGCTACTGCTAATTAGCAGTAGCGTCTCTTTTTAAACCGCGCTGCTGCTAAGATTCTGTGTATAAGGTTTTCCCTAGTAGTGATTGGCTATATATTTCCCTACCATGTTGCTTTTCCTCCTCAAATGGAGAACTGAATATTTATGTTTGTTATGAGCTTATATGTACTGTCAGACCTTTGACCTTAAGTCCGAAATAACTGATATGCCACCTCTGACCATGTTGTGTCCATGAAGGGCTAGGAATTATATTCTAATGGGATCTATTTGTCTGTAGCTAGATGAAATCTCAGCATGCCTCTGCAAGTTGTCACTGAGCCCTCTTAACTTGAAGCTTCTTCAAACGATTGTAGACTACTTTATGTCTTGACTACATTTTTTTGAAGCATATATAATAGTTTCCATCTTAGCTATTGACACTGCAAAGTATCCCAATATACAACATTTTGCAGTAGCATAACATGCTTCTAGTTAGGCATCATTTAATATCTTACCTATCCTCTTATTGGTTTGTTTTTTGATCCCCTATTCTATACATCTGGGTTGCATTATTTGAGGAATTAGATATTGGAAATGTAGTTTACTTAATATCGTATTCATTTCCTTGGGGAGCTAAGCCATGTAGGAGTATTTGCAATTTCAGTAACAAAGTTTGTGTAAAATAGATAAATGTCTGCTATCTTCTTAGGCATTGAAGGAAAAACAATGAATCCCTTACTACATATGCTAGGGTGATGTCCAGGTACAACCTTGACTTTGTTTGTAAAGAAGCGGGTAGCCATTCTACTTTTGTGTAAGCTGAACATATGCTTTGATGTATTTCTTCAGTGAACAACACTAGATTTTTGTATGAGCTGGCCTATTTATATTGTGTTATATTTACAAGTATGCATCTATGCTGGAAAGTAAGCGCTCAAATCTGACGTGCATCAAATACTTTGGTCAATCAGTGCATGTTTTTGTTGTCCTTGGTGTGTTTTAGTTACGGTTTTGCATCCTGGCGTGTTTGACAATCTTGATAGATTAATTATGCTCTCGGTCTTGGTATGTTTGGTTGTAGATCCTTCATGGTTTATGGATTGATGGCTCTGGAAATAACGAACTTGTTGAGTGAATTTAGATCCGTAAATGTGACTAATGAACAAAGATTGCAAAGAAAGTAGTTTGACATTTGTCGTCTTATCGATCCATGCCATGTATGTTATGAACATGTTTTAAAAAATAGTCTTGGTGTAAAGTGCAAATTTGTTTCCATCTAATGGCAGCACTCTCTCTTTTCCATTTCTCTGTTTTGTAGATGGTAGAGCAACCTACCATACATACACAATGAAACTGAGAGCAACCCATCATACACACAATACACAATGAAACTGATTCTGTTGAAAGCTTATTTACATTTTTTTCTCTTTCTTATTGATCCATCAAGGAATGATTGTAGTGAATATTTTAAATGGCTACATCCAAGAGAGCAAGATACCCTAATGTTATAACATAGCCTTTGGGACAAAGACTACCAAGGCTGTTCTCCTTTGTCCTTGATGACAAAATCTCGGTCTGTGATTTTTATAACTGCCAAGATAGGTCATCTTACTTCCAGCTCCCAATCTCCTAGCAGGCTGCGATGGAGTTGGACACTCTTAACACTTGGGTTGACAGTGTGCACGTAGATCCTAGTGGAAATTATATTTGGTCCTGGATTGGGCCTTCTGGTGCATACACAGCCATGATCTACTATTCAATTATGCACTCTCACCTGCCAACGATTGAGCCTTGCAAGTGGCTTTGGAGCAGCCGATGCACTTTTAAGATTAAAGTATTTGGCTGGCTGTTACTCTTTGACAGACTTAACACCAAGGATCTTTTGGTGCGTAGGCATTGGAGAGGTAATCAGGAGGATAATCTATGTGTTTTGTGCCATCGGCACACTTATGAGGATAGGTTACATCTCTTTTTCTCTTGCAACTTCAATGCAAGAATCTGGAATTATCTTCAAATTGATTGGTCTGGAGGCTCCGATGTTCAAAAGTGCATCTCCTTGGCTACGAGGAGATTTGCTAAAGTTTTCTTCTTTGAAGTAGTTTTCACAACAGCTTGGAATATTTGGATCATTAGGAACGGGAAAACCTTCAAAGGAGAAAGAGCTACTTTTCGTGCTTGGCATTGTAAATTTGTACATGACCTAACTTTGTTGTCTCAAAGGGTTAAGGCTTCTGTTAGACCCCAACTATTATCCTGGTTGGAGGGGCTCCCTTGAGCCTTGTAATAGGTAGGTATAGATAGGTATAGTTCTGTTTCCTCTTTTTTGGTGTAGCTTTTGTTGTTTCCTGTATAGTTCCTTTTGCTTTGGACTTGGTTTTGGTTTTATGAATAAAGGACTGTGGGGTTGTGCCCAGCAGTGGTTAGTCAAAAAAAGTTATAACATGCACCCATATTAATGTACATGAGTGAAATTGAGGACTAAATATGGCAGCTGAATGTGCGGAGACAAGATAAGTGCGCACATGCGTGCCTCAGGAGGTAGCACCAGGTGGCGCCCCAGCTCTAGTATATGCTTATATACATCACGACACTAAGTACCACACATGCTTGTGGTGTGCCCATTGGTGGAGCTTCATTGAGGTCCAACCTGGACGATGCCTCCATTAGAACAATTTGTCCACTAAAAGTCAGTATATAGTGACTGTGTCCTCCCCCCCCCCAGATTTTAACCCAACCTGCGTACGGATATCCATGTAACTAGTAACATGGTCCGAGCACGGCTCTTGGGCTTCACTTTTAGTGGTGTATAACTTTTCAACACTCTACTAGTATGCAGTGTCATTTTCTCGGCACACCACCGTGGGACCGTAGCAGAAATTAAAATTTTCTACGCATCACCAAGATCAATCTATGGAGTAATCTAGCAATGAGGGGAAGGGGAGTGCATATACATACCCTTGTAGATCGCTAAGGGGAAGCGTTACAAGAACGCGGATGAAGGAGTCGTACTCGTAGCGATTCAGATCGCGGTTGATTCCGATCTAAGCGACGAACAACGACGCCTCCGCGTTCAACACACGTGCAGCACGGTGACGTCTCCCACGCCTTGATCCAGCAAGGGGAGAAGGAGAGGTTGGGAAGACTCCGTCCAGCAGCAGCATGACGGCGTGGTGGTGGTGGAGGAGCGCGGGACTCCAGCAGGGCTTCGCCAAGCACTACGAGAGATGAGGAGGGAGAGGGGTAGGGCTGCGCCAACAGGGGAAGAACTTCATGTGTTGGGCTGCCCCTTTGCCTCCACTATATATAGGGGAGAGGGAGGGCTGCGCCCCCACATAGGGTTCCCACCCCAAGGGGTGCGGCAGCCCTAGATCCCATCTAGGGTGGCGGCCACAAGGGGGAGAGGGGGAGGCGCACCTGGGGTGGGCCTTAGGGCCCATCTGCCCTAGGGTTTGCCCCTTCTCCTCTTGGAGGCGCCTTGGGCCTTGGTGGGAGGCGCCCCAGCCCACCTAGGGGCTGGTCCCTTCCCACTATTGTCCCATGTAGGCCTCCGGGGCCCGTGGCCCCTCCCGGTGGACCCCTCCCGGTGGACCCCCGGACCCCTCCGGTGGACCCCGGGACCCCTCCGGTGGTCCCGGTACACTACAGGTGATGCCCGGAACACTTATCTGGATACCCATATGGCTCCCACATGCTCCACGATGATCTCATCGGATGAACCACGATGTCAAGGATTCAATCAATCCCGTATACAATTCCCTTTGTCTATCGGTACGATACTTGCCCGAGATTCGATCGTCGGTATCCCGATACCTTGTTCAATCTCGTTACCGGCAAGTCTCTTTACTCGTTCCGTAACACATCATCCCGTGATCAACTCCTTGGTCACATTGTGCACATTATGATGATGTCCTACCGAGTGGGCCCAGAGATACCTCTCCGTTACACGGAGTGAGAAATCCCAGTCTCGATTCATGCCAACCCAACAGACACTTTCGGAGATACCCGTAGTGTACCTTTATAGCCACCCAGTTATGTTGTGACATTTGGCACACCCAAAGCACTCCTACGGTATCCGGGAGTTGCACAATCTCATGGTCTAAGGAAATGATACTTGACATTAGAAAAGCTTTAGCATACGAACTACACGATCTTGTGCTAGGCTTAGGATTGGGTCTTGTCCATCACATCATTCTCCTAATGATGTGATCCCGTTATCAACGACATCCAATGTCCATGGTCAGGAAACCGTAACCATCTATTGATCAACAAGCTAGTCAACTAGAGGCTTACTAGGGACATGGTGTTGTCTATGTATCCACACATGTATCTGAGTTTCCTATCAATACAATTCTAGCATGGATAATAAACGATTATCATGAACAAGGAAATATAATAATAACCAATTTATTATTGCCTCTAGGGCATATTTCCAACAGTCTCCCACTTGCACTAGAGTCAATAATCTAGTTCACATCGCCATGTGATTAACACTCATAGGTCTGGGTTTGATCATGTTATCCTTGTGAGAGAGGTTGTAGTCAACGGGTCTGCCATATTCAGATCCCTATGTATTTTGCAAAACTTTATGTCATATCGTAGATGCTGCAACCACGTTACACTTGGAGCTATTCCAAATTGTTGCTCCATTATACGTATCTGGTATCTCTACTCAGAGCTATTCGGATAGGTGTTAAGCTTGCATCGACGTAACTCTTTATGTCGAACTCTTCATCACCTCCATATCCGAGAAACATTTCCTTATTCCTCTAAGGATAATTTTGACCGCTATCTGGTGATCTACTCCTAGATCACCTTTGTACCCTCTTGCCAGACATGTGGCAAGGCACACATCTGGTGCGGTACTCAGCATGGCATACCGTATAGAGCCTATGACAAAAGCATAGGGGACGACCTTCGTCCTTCCTCTTTCTTCTGCCGTGGTCAATCTTCGAGTCTTACTCAACTTCACACCTTACAACTCAGGTAAGAACCCCTTCTTTGACTGATCTATTTTGAACTCCTTCAAAAACATGTCAAGGTGTGCGTTCTTTGAAAGTATCATCAGGCGTTTTGATCTATCGCTATAGATCTTGATGCCCAATATGTAAGCAGCTTTATCCAGGTCTTCCTTTGAAAAACACTCTTCAAACAACCGTTTATGCTTGCTAGAAATTCTACATTATTTCGGATCAACAATATGTCATCCACATATACTTATCAGAAATGTTGTAGTGCTCCCACTCACTTTCTTGTAAATACAAGTTTCTAGCAAACATTGTATAAACCTAAAAGCTTTGATCACTCCATCAAAGCATATATTCTGACTCCGAGATGCTTGCTCTAGTCCATAGAAGGATCGCTGGAGCCAGCATACCTTTTAGCATCCTTAGGATCGACGAAACTTTGATTGTATCACATACAACTCTTTCTTACGAAAACTGGTAAGAAAATTTGTTTTTGACATCCATCTGTCAGATTTGATAATCGAAAAATACAGCTAATGCTAACATGATTCCGACGGACTTAAGCATCGCTACGGGTGAGAAATTCTCAACATAGTCAACTCCTTGAACTTGTGAAAAGACTCTTTCCCACAAGTCGAGCTTCATAGACGGTAACATTACCGCCCACATCTGTCTTCTTCTTAAAGATCCATTTATCTCAATGGCTTGCCGATCATCGGGCAAGTCCACCAAAGTCCATACTTTGTTCTGATACATGGATCATATCTCGGATTTCATGACTTCTAACCATTTGTCGGAATACGGGCCCACCATCGCTTCTCCATAGCTCGTAGGTTCATTGTTGTCTAACAACATGATATCTAAGACAGGATTACCGTACCACTCAGGAGTAGTACATATCCTTGTCGACCTACGAGGATCGATAGCAACTTGATCCGAAGCTTCATGATCACTATCACTAACTTCTTATTCAACAGACGTAGGCTCCACAGAAAACATCTTTCTGTGTTGCATCACTCTCTGGTTGAAGTAAAGGTTCAACAACCTCATCAAGTTCTATCTTCCTCCCACTCAGTTCTTTCGAGAGAAACTCCTTCTCGAGAAAGGACCCGTTCTTAGCGACAAACAATTTGCCCTCGGATCTGAGATAGAAGGTATACCCAACTGTCACCTTTGGGTATCCTATGAAGATGTGTTTGTCCGCTTTTGGGTTCGAGCTTCTCCGGCTGAAGCCTTAAGCATCGCAGCCCCAAACATTAAGAAACGACAATTTTGGTTTCTTGCCAAACCAATGTTCACACGACGTCGTCTCAACGGACTTAGATGGTGTCCTATCTAAAGCGAATGTAGCTGTCTCTAATGCATAACCTCAAAATAATAGCGGTAGATCAGTAAGAGACATCATAGATCGCATCATATATCTCATAAGGTTCGATTATGACGTCCGGACACACCATTATGCTGTGATGTTCCAGGTGGCTTCAGCTGCGAAACAATTCCATAATGTCTTAAGTGATTGCCAAACTCATAACTCAAAATTCTCATCGATCAGATCGTAGGAATTTGATCTTCTTGTTATGATGGTTCTTAACTTCACTCTGAAACCGCTTGAACTTTTCAAATGTTTCAGACTTGTGCTTCATTAAGTAAATATACCTATATCTACTCAAATCGTCAGTGAAGATGAGAAAATAGCGATATCCACCGCACGCTTCAATTCTCATTGGATCACACGCATCAGCATGTATGATTTCCAACAAGTCACTTGCCCGTTTCATTGTACCTAAAAACGAGGTCTTAGTCATCCTTCCCATGAGGCATGTGAGGGAGTCCTGGATTAGGGTGTGTCCGGGTAGCCGGACTATACCTTCAGTCGGACTCCAGGACTATGAAGATACAAGATTGAAGACTTCGTCCCGTGTCCGGATGGGACTTTCCTTGGCGTGGAAGGCAAGCTTGGCGATGCGGATATTTAAATCTCCTACCATTATAACCGACTTTGTGTAACCCTAACCCTCTCCGGTGTCTATATAAACCGGAGGGTTTTAGTCCGTAGGACAACTTCATCATACAACAATCATACCATAGGCTAGCTTTTAGGGTTTAGCCTCCTCGATCTCGTGGTAGATCTACTCTTGTACTACCCATATCATCAATATTAATCAAGCAGGACGTAGGGTTTTACCTCCATCAAGAGGGCCCGAACCTGGGTAAAACATCGTGTTCCTTGCCTCCTGTTACCATCCGGCCTAGACGCACAGTTCGAGACCCCCTACCTGAGATCCGCCGGTTTTGACACCGACAGCATGGCTCGCATGTGTCAAGCGATTCGAAATCAAGTGACTCCAAACATCCATCGACACGAAGTTTCTTCATGCATCTTACACCAATATGACCTAAGCGGCAGTGCCACAAGAAAGTGGTACTATCATTATTAACTCTACATCTTTTGGCGTGAACATGTGTATTACCACGATCGAGATTCACTGAACCATTCACATAGGGTGCATGACCATGAAAGGTATTATTCATGTAAACAGACTAACCATTATTCTCTAACTTAAATGAATAACTGTATTGCAATGAACATGATCTAATCATATTCATGCTCAACATAGACACCTGATAACATTTATCTAGGTTCAATACTAATCCCGAAGGCAGATGGAGCGTGCGATGGTGATCTCATCAACTTTGGAAACACTTCCAACACACATCGTCACCTCGCCCTTAGCCAGTCTCCGTTTAGTCCATAGCTTTTGCTTCAAGTCACCAATAATAGCAACTGAACCGGTATCCAATACCCAGGTGCTACCAGGAGTACTAGTGAGGTACACATTAATAACATGTATATACTTTGTTGAAGTTTCCAGCCTTCTTATCTACCATGCATTTGGGGTAATTCCGCTACCAATGACCGTTCCCCTTACAATAGAAGCACTTAGTCTCAGGTTTGGGTTCAACCTTGGGTTCCTTCACTGGAGCGGCAACTGGTTTGCCATCCATGAAGTTTCCCTTCTAGCCCTTGCCCTTCTTAAAACCAGTGGTCTTGTTAAACCATCAACACTTGATGCTCCTTCTTGATTTCTACCTTTTGCGGTCTTAAGCACCGCGAACAGCTCCGGGATCAACTCCATCCCTTGCATGTCATAGTTCATCACGAAGATCTAGTAGCTTAGTGATAGTGGCTAGAGAACTCTATCAATCACTATCTTATCTGGAAGTTTAACTCCGACTTGATTTAAGTGATTGTAGCACCCAGACATTCTGAGCACATGCTCACTAGCTGAGCTATTCTCCTCCATCTTGTTGGCAAAAGAACTTGTTAGAGGTCTCATACCTCTCAACATGGGCATGAGCCTGAAATCCCAATTTCAGCTCTTGGAACATCTCATATGTCTTATGGCGTTCAAAACGTCATTGGAAACCCGATTCTAAGCCGTAAAGTATGGTGCACTAAACTATCAAGTAGTCATCAGGATGTGTCTGTTAGGTGTTCACAACATCCACAGACGACGTTGTAGGGGTTTGCACATCGAGCGGTGCATCAAAGACGTAAGCCTTCTGTGTAGCAGTGAGGACACTCCTCGGACTACGGACCCAGTCCGCATCATTGCTTACAATATCTTTCAACTTAGTCTTTCTCTAGGAACGTATTGAAACAGGGAGCTACAACGTGAGCTATTTATCTACAACATATTTGCAAAGACAATTTAGACTATGTTCATGATAATTAAGTTCATCTAATCAAATTATTTAATGAACTCCCACTCAGATAGACATTCCTCTAGTCATCTAAGTGAAACATGATCCGAGTCAACTATGCCGTGTCCGATCATCACGTGAGACGGACTAGTCAACATCGGTGAACATCTTCATGTTGGTCGTATCTTCTATACGACTCATGCTCGACCTTTCGGTCTTCTGTGTTCCGAGGCCATGTCTGTACATGCTAGGCTCGTCAAGTCAACCTAAGTGTTTCGCATGTGTTCCGAGGCCATGTCTGTACATGCTAGGCTCGCCAACACCCGTTGTATTCAAACGTTAGGATCTATCACACCCGATCATCACGTGGTGCTTCAAAACAACGAACCTTCGCAACGGTGCACAGTTAGGGGGAACACTTTTCTTGAAATTATTGCGAGGGATCATCTTATTTAAACTACCGTCGTTCTAAGCAAATGAGATGTAAAACATGATAAACATCACATGCAATCAAATAGTGACATGATATGGCCAATATCATTTTGCTCCTTATGATCTCCATCTTCGGGGCTCCATGATCATCGTTGTCACCGGCATGACACCATGATCTCCATCATCGTGTCTTCTTGAAGTTGTCTCGTCATCTATTACTTCTACTACTATGGCTAACGCTTTAGCAATAAAGTAAAGTAATTACATGATGTTTATGTTGACATGCAGGTCATAAATAAATTAAGACAACTCCTATGGCTCCTGCCGGTTGTCATACTCATCGACATACAAGTCGTGATTCCTATTACAAGAACATGATCAATCTCATACATCACATATATCATTCATCACATCCTTTTGGCAATATCACATCACATGGCACATGCTGCAAAAACAAGTTAGACGTCCTCTAATTGTTGTTGCAAGTTTTTACGTGGCTGCTATAGGTTTCTAGCAAGAACGTTTCTTACCTACGCCAAAACCACAACGTGATATGCCAATTTCTATTTACCCTTCATAAGGACCCTTTTCATCGAATCCGATCCAACTAAAGTGGGAGAGACAGACACCCGCTAGCCACCTTATGCAACTAGTGCATGTCAGTCGGTTGAACCAGTCTCACGTAAGCGTACATGTAAGGTCGGTCCGGGCCGCTTCATCCCACGATGCCGCCGAATCAAGATAAGACTAGTAACAGCAAGTAAATTGTCAATATCAACGCCCAGAACTGCTTTGTGTTCTACTCGTGCATAGAAACTACGCATAGACCTAGCTCATGATGCCACTATTGGGGATCGTAGTAGAAATTTAAAATTTTCTACGCATCACCAAGATCAATCTATGGAGTAATCTAGCAACGAGGGGAAGAGGAGTGCATCTACATACCCTTGTAGATCACTAAGCGGAAGCGTTACAAGAACGCGGATGAAGGAGTCGTACTCGTAGCGATTCAGATCGCGGTTGATTCCGATCTAAGCGCCCAACAACGACGCCTCCGCGTTCAACACACGTGCAGCCCGGTGACGTCTCCCACGCCTTGATCCAGCAAGGGGAGAAGGAGAGGTTGGGAAGACTCCGTCCAGCAGCAGCACGACGGCGTGGAGGTGGTGGAGGAGCGTGGGACTCCAGCAGGGCTTCGCCAAGCACTACGAGAGATGAGGAGGGAGAGGAGTAGGGCTGCGCCAACAGGGGAAGAACTTCGTGTGTTGGGCTGCCCCTTTGCCTCCACTATATATAGGGGGAGAGGGAGGGCTGCGCCCCCACCTAGGGTTCCCACCCCAAGGGGTGCGGCAGCCCTAGATCCCATCTAGGGTGGCGGCCACAAGGGGGAGAGGGGGAGGCGCACCTGGGGTGGGCCTTAGGGCCCATCTGCCCTAGGGTTTGCCCCCTTCTTCTCTTGGAGGCACCTTGGGCCTTGGTGGGAGGCGCCCCAGCCCACCTAGGGGCTGGTCCCTTCCCACTATTGGCCCATGTAGGCCTCCGGGGCCCGTGGCCCCTCCCGGTGGACCCCCGGACCCCTCTGGTGGTCCCGGTACACTACAGGTGATGCCCGAAACACTTCCGGTGGCCAAAACCATACTTCCTATATATCAATCTTTACCTCCGGACCATTCCGGAACTCCTCGTGACGTCCGGGATCTCATCTGGGACTCCGAACAACATTCGGTAACCGCGTACATACTTTCCCTATAACCCTAGCATCATCGAACCTTAAGTGTGTAGACCCTACGGGTTCGGGAGTCATGCAAACATGGCCGAGACAACTCTCTGGTCAATAACCAACAGCGGGATCTGGATACCCATATGGCTCCCACATGCTCCACGATGTCAAGGATTCAATCAATCCCGTATACAATTCCATTTGTTTATCGGTACGATACTTGCCCGAGATTCGATCGTCGGTATCCCGATACCTTGTTCAATCTCATTACCGGCAAGTCTCTTTACTTGTTCCGTAACAAATCATCCCGTGATCAACTCCTTGGTCACATTGTGCACATTATGATGATGTCCTACCGAGTGGGCCCAGAGATACCTCTCCGTTACACAGAGTGACAAATCCCAGTCTCGATTCATGCCAACCCAACAGACACTTTCGGAGATACCCGTAGTGTACCTTTATAGCCACCCAGTTACGTTGTGACGTTTGGCACACCCAAAGCACTCCTACGGTATCCGAGAGTTGCACAATCTCATGGTCTAAGGAAATGATATTTGACATTAGAAAAGCTTTAGCATACGAACTACACGATCTTGTGCTAGGCTTAGGATTGGGTCTTGTCCATCACATCATTCTCCTAATGATGTGATCCCGTTATCAACGACATCCAATGTCCATGGTCAGGAAACCGTAACCATCTATTGATCAACGAGCTAGTCAACTAGAGGCTTACTAGGGACATGGTGTTGTCTATGTATCCACACATGTATCTGAGTTTCCTATTAATACAATTCTAGCATGGATAATAAACGATTATCATGAACAAGGAAATATAATAATAACCAATTTATTATTGCCTCTAGGGCATATTTCCAACAAACACTGATATAGTTTTAAGTTTTTTTAAAATCCCTCACATACATAAGTATGTCAATGAGTTGGGTGCCGTCAAGCATTCTGTGGGATGACATCCGGGCATGACACCCGTAAATGGTGATTGGCCAGTGTGGCCATGTCATCTATTCACCGGTGTCATACCAAGAGGGAGACCCATGCATTTGTGTGGCACACAACGGATGCGCGACCCGAACGCCAGCAAGAGGAGTGCGAGGTTGTGCCACCCGCCAGCTAGCTAGTTCAGTGGGCGAAGGCACGGCTGGGCGCCGTGAGGAAATGGTGGATGATATAGCCATCTAGCCACCACGCTGCTCAAGACTGCGGTGAAGCGGCAAGATATATCCACTTCATCACTAGGTCAAATGGCTTCAAAGTAAGTCCAATGCCGACCTTCAGGGGCTCACGGCTATCGATCCATCAATCAGCTAACCAAGGCGCAAGAAGATATGAAGTGAATTTGTGCAAAGCGGGGCCGACACAACCCCTCTCATGGGCAGATATTAGGACCCTGCGACGTGCGGGATGACAACGAGGATATCTGTGCAGCCAGGGCACGATCCGAGTGTCGTGGCGAGGCTGATCATCTGTCTGGGTTAGGTTCACTAAGTCCTTTGTGATCCAGCTGGCGCATACAATCTGAACCTTTCCCAGAATGGTTCCGAATCGCCACGAAAATCAACAAGTATGATGATACCGTCAAGCCCGACACTTGGCTCACCAATTACTTTACAGTATGCGACATCGGTGGAGGCAAGGAACGGTTTTCCCTCTGCAACCTTCACTTAGTTGGAGATATCGGCACATGCGTGGATAAATTTCCTGGCCGAGGTAAACATTCGTGACTAGGATGATCTGCATGATGTGTTCCATAAAAATATGAGGGAACATATGTCAGACCCCCTAACGCAGGTGACTTGTGGAACTACGTCCAGAAGGAAGGAGACTTAGTCTGTGAGTACATCAATCACTGGACTCAACTTCACAACTCCATCGAGAATGGCATGGTCCTCATGTCATCTAGGCTTTCAAAAGGGGGGTGGGTGGTGTCAAATATGAGCTCCTGAGGCAGAAGCTTGGTCGCACAAAATTGTTGACCATTTGTACACTCATGGAGATTGCCAATATGTATGCCTTTGGAGAAGAAACCACTCCTCCACAAGGTTCGGCTGCTTGGGACAAAGGCAAGCCCAACGTCGAGTCCTCTGAGAAAAAGAATTGCCCCAACTCACAAGAAGAACAACCACAATTAGAAGCAGAAGGGGAGAGGTGGTGATGACATCAGTGGGATAGTGCTGGTTGCGGTCGCGGAGCGTGATGAGTCACGCGGTAGCAACCAATAACCAAATCACCGATGGCAGCAGTGCAATTATCATTAGTTGTTACTTGACAAATCCTTGATCAGCCCTGCAAACTTCATAGCACAAGGGAAGGCCATCCACGCAGTCCACCAGCGACTACAGTATAGTGAAGCATCTTCAATCAGGGAATCCCACCACCGATGACGACGACATCATGAACAACAACAACAACAACAACAATGATAAAAAACAATAGCAACCTGCAGAAGGTGGCAGATCACCATGCCCCTAGCAGAAAGGATTTCTAATATCATTCAAGGGTAGGATACCAAGCGGAATCGCAAACTTTGCACTTGTGAGGCGAATGCGGCCATGCCAACCATCCCGTAGTGGTTGGATTGGTCGGAGGTACCATTCCGCCTCGATCGTAGCGATCATCTGGCTTACATTTTGTGCCTAGGCAAGCATGCCTTTGAGTGGACCCGCAACTTGGTCGATTTCGACCGTGGAAGGTGCTAGCTCATTGATGGGGTTAGCATCATCAACATTCTCTATGTGAAAGTGCAACTATCCCTGGGTGGTTTTGGTAATTCCTAACAACATATAGCTCATTGAGCTAATAATATCTCAAGATAAATATTTCAGGAAAGCTCAGTAATTGGCATGGCATGGATTAGAAATGTGGACCCCTCAAAATGCTAAGGACAAAAGATTTGCTCAAGCTCTAAAGCTCAAGACTCTATTTTACTTTTAGTGATCCAAGATCACATTGAGTCCATAGGAAAAGCCAATACTATTAAAAGGGGATGAGGTGTTGCTTAATGGGTTGTTTGCTCAAAATGCTTAGTGATATGCTCCAAAAACCCTTAACTACTTCTCATATCCAC